>NC_059133.1:41769731-42070867 GCF_020740605.2 Lemur catta | reverse complement strand
GGTAATTCAGGGGCTCAATATCATAAACTTTTCTGCACCTGAGAAAAGTTGACTTTGATCACATTTGGTTTTCTCGGACGCCTACATCTTAGTTACCCTTATTTGTTAGGCATTTTAAAAGTAAAAATCTTAAATCCACAGTCCCTTCTTTAAAGCATAGAAGTTCTTATCCCTGGTAAATTTTCTGCAGAAGTTTTTGAAAAGGGTTTCATTCCTGCTTAATTATCTACGTTTCATTACGTATGTGTGGCAAGTGGATTTTATTTCCCCATAAACTGTAGTTTTTCCTTGCTATCAAAGGATTCTGTTTCTAACAGACATTAGCTCCTATTTTATTCATAACCCAGTTCAGAATTTACTTGTCAGTATCCCTTCCTGGAAATTTTCTTGAAAGTATCTTTGTGTTTCTCTCAAGGCCTGACATAGCTGAGTGATGTACACAGATTTTTTCTTGTTGTTGAGTTTCATTATATATCCAGGAATATTTTATAATTTAAAACTTATCAGAAGAAGAGCCTGAGAAGTTTCTGTCTCTTCTCACACTCCTACCCCCACTCATTTTATAAAATCCCTAATAAAATTTTACAACCATGTTAAAGTCAACCTTTTAGCAAGAAAAAAGACTAAAATATCCTCCTGAATGAATTTTTCCTTGATTGCTTTAAACAAGGCTGATTTAAAGTTCTTTGTCATTTTATACCACTAATATCTTAATCTGAATGGCAATTTGATGAGTTGATTCTGATCTGAATAGAAATTACATTTTGGTAGAAGACTGAATGCATATGGTAAAACTTCACAGGTTCTTTTTTTATATAATCGTTTCATTTGCCTTTTTTTTTTTTAAATAGGAATTTAGCTTGGAATAAAATTGTCATTATCCACCCTAATGCATTTTCCACTTTGCCATCTCTAATAAAGCTGTGAGTATTTAATTACCTGTTTATGGCATGTCTTTTAATAATTGGGGGCCATGTAGTTAATTGAAAGCTGGGTTTTGTTGAGGAAGCTGGAAAGCCACAGGTTGCCTGCTGTCCGTGTTCCCCACACCAAGAGCTGTGTCCCAGCCGGGGCGGAGCCCTCCTGCTCCTCTAAGGCCGCTTGGGCCCTTAAGTGGATAACTAAAGATCTGGGTGACAGCTGGCTCTGGTTATTCAGGTGAAGTCTATTTTTGCAGAGTAATCAGGTAGAATGGAATAAGGTGTCCATTCAGTTCTGAGGGGCTTTCATTTTATTGTTTTAACTGATTGAAAACCTTTCTGTCCCTTCATTTCCTCCCTCCACTTCCCATCTCTTGCTTCTTCCTTTCTCTGTCTCTTGTCTGATAGAGAAAAAAGGAAACAGTCCTACAGAAGTCAGGAGAAGGAAGGGAATAAATAAGCCCCCTACACTTTTCATCTCTCACTCCTAATCTGGTCAGCACCACTTTTCTAATTAAATGTAGCACCTTCCCCTTGATTGTAAATGTCCCCACCTAAACAAATGAAGCTGACTCTGGAACAATTTGGATGAAATTAAAACTTCCCTCACCCCGGAAATCCTGACTAAAAAGAGTTATCAGGAGCTAAAATCAAAATGGTTACTTTTACCATTAAGAGTAAGGACCCTGCTCAGACGTTTTTATTGAGCAGTTTAATGATCTTTAGGTTGCTTTTTTTTTTAACATAAATGTTTTATGCTAACACAGACTAAAAGCCAATTGTTGTTTGATGTTTTGCAGGGACCTATCGTCCAACCTCCTGTCGTCTTTTCCTGTAACTGGGTTACATGGTTTAACTCACTTAAAATTAACAGGAAATCATGGCTTGCAGAGCTTGATATCATCTGAAAACTTTCCAGAACTCAAGTGAGTTTGTCATTAAAACTAATAAGATACATTTGTGGTCATGTGAAATAACAGACGTATTATGGTGGTTTTCTAAATTTATGAGGTCATGGGACGCTTTTGAATTGCGTTTCATGCCCTCAAGTCCCTTACCGCTGGAGCATTGTTAGGACAAGTCCTGAAGTGGGAGAATGTGTCTTCCTGACCATATTTCCTTTCCTTCTCAAAGATGCTTCCCAGAATCACAGAGTGCATGGAAAGAGTTTGAAAACCATTGATCCATGGTATATAAACTAGGGCATGTAATTAAATAACATCATAATATTATTGTACTCCTGTGTACAATTTTTAATTTATCTAGCTTGTGTGTAGATTCTAATAAAATGTACTCAATTAATATTTGTTTGAAGAAATAGTACTTGTTAAAACCTACTATTCTTATCATTGATAAAGAAGCATCTTAAAAGATTATATATGTATTTTTTATTTTTTTTTTATTTTTATTTTTATTTTTATTTATTTTTTTTTTTTTTTGAGACAGAGTCTCACTTTGTTGCCCGGGCTAGAGTGAGTGCCGTGGCATCAGCCTAGCTCACAGCAACCTCAGACTCCTGGGCTTAAGCGATCCTACTGCCTCAGCCTCCCGAGTAGCTGGGACTACAGGCATGAGCCACCATGCCCGGCTAATTTTTTTGTATATATATTTTTAGTTGGCCAGATAATTTCTTTCTATTTTTTTTGGTAGAGACGGGGTCTCACTCTTGCTCAGGCTGGTCTCGAACTCCTGACCTCGAGCGATCCACCCGCCTCGGCCTCCCAGAGCTAGGATTACAGGCGTGAGCCACCGCGCCCGGCCCTATATGTATTTTTTAAACCACAATCCTTTTTACAGACTTTTAAAACCATGAAAGTAATATGATCCCAAAAGAGAGTTTGGAAAGCAGAAGAAACAACAAAAATCTAAAGAAAGTCTCCTTAGACAACATTTTAGGTTATTTCTTCCAGACTTTGTTTTTAGTGTATTTTTAATTGTTAGAATCAAAGTGTTCATACAAATTTAAGTCATGTTTTAGTCACTTAACATTATACCATAAGCACTTTTTAATGTTGTTACAATTTTTTAGCAGTCATTTTTTAATCTTATTTTGGAAATGTTCCATCATTTCAATGATGGAAGTTACATCACTCAATTTCAGCAGTTATCAACATTTCACAGTGATAATTTTTAATAACTTTGTTGTTGCTATAAGTAGCACTGTAGTAACACCTTTATGCCGATAACTTATATTTTGGATTATTTATTTAGGCTAAAATCCAAATGTAGAATCATTGGGTGAAAGAAGATGAACACTATATTTAATGATCCATTTCTTTAAGTGTTTTTTGTTTCATTGTTTTTTATTTGTTTCCTTTCAAAGGGTTATAGAAATGCCTTATGCCTACCAGTGCTGTGCATTTGGAGTGTGTGAGAACGTCTATAAAATTTCTAATCAATGGAATAAAGGTGACAACAGCAGTATGGATGACCTTTATAAAAAAGATACTGGAATGTTTCAGGTTCAAGGTAAGACCTGCTATGTTATGGTGGTGAAATTATGCCTGGAAGGGTCTTGAAAAGCCACCAAACAGATCGTCTGAACTCCAGACAAGCCCCTGTGTAGCCACCCTAACAAGCTGAGAATCAATCACACTTTGTAAGGACTCCCTCAGAAAGAGAAAGCTCCTTTCAGATTCATTCTACAATTTTATCTGTTCTGTAAGTGAATTCTTAATATTTACATAGATCCCCCTTAGCATATATTATCTTCAGGGGTGATTACTTATATCAGCGTTTCCATAAACTTTTAAAAGGGTCCCATCCTTGTGGATAACTTTTTCAAACATGACTCGGAACCCTTTTCTCCAGAAGACAAAATCCATTTTTATTCTTACGATAGGCATTTTAGGTTCCTCCATATTTTAGTAGAAGGGCTTAAGAATCCAACTTTTTATCCAACTAATTCTAAATCATTCTCTCCTACCCCCCATGGAGTTATCTTTCAGGAAAGTGAAATGAGATAATGTCTGTAAAACACTTAGCTTTCCTTGAAGTAAGACATTACTTAAACAGAGAGCAATGCAGCTCAAACCACACCTGTGGTAATGAGGAGCCACTCTGGGCATCAGCCCCTCCTTTCCCTGCCAGACTTGCAGGTTTGTACAAAGTCTAAACAGACCGGCTGCTCATGCTTTGAGCCCTAATGATTTGTTGATTCCAAAGTAAGTGTGATTCAGTCTGTCTGCAGATTACCTTAACCTGTCTTCCTGCCTACCTGTCTAAGAAGCTGATATCTTGGCCCTTGGTTTTTTTGTTTTAGGCCACAGCATGTGTCTTATTCTTATTCTTGCTTTAGTTTTTGCATTTCCTGACTCACCCACTCTAATTTTTACCACATTTATTCACTCAAGGAAAAAACAAAACAAAACAATTGGAGCGCCTACTATGTGCCAGGCACTGTTCTAGGCTGTGAAAGTACACAACAAACAAGAGAAAGACGGTCCTTCGTAGACTTTATTTTCCAGGGTAGTGATTCTCAACCCTGGGCCACATAATAGAATTAAACAGTAGCTTTTTTAAAATATTGATTCCCAAGTACCAAATGAAACCAATTAAATCTGCCGTTTTGGGAAAGTGTATTAGATCACAAAACTCTTAGTTTCCTATTTCTTGGATAGCTAAACCAAACACCACTGTAGCTTCTTGATTTGTTCTTTGTGATGCAGAATTCCCCAGGGAAGACTGAAACTGTATCTGATTCTCCCTCTTGTGTTCAGAGAACACAGCCTAGAACATTTGCACTGTAGCTATCATAGTATTAAAAAATTGGATAAAGTGGTTCCTGCTCTGAATGGAGAAGTCCACAGCCTTTGCCTAATTTAAGTCTGCAGTTTGGGGCCATCACAAGCTCTAAGGAACAAGAATAGAATGAGATAGTTTAGACGTTACAACCTAGAGTCTGGGGTCATTTTCCCTCACTCCCAGTTGTGCTAGAACAGTATGTCATAGTAGCTGGAGTAGACATCCAAAGGCAACCTTATAACAGACTTGCAAGAAAACCAGAGCCCGCGGAAAAGCAGGATGTCTTGCCTTCAGTTACCTTTGTGATGGTTCATGTGTCAAGAACAACCCAGGGCCGGGTGCGGTGGCTCACTCCTAGCACTCTGGGAGGCCGAGGAGGGCGGATTGTTTGAGCTCAGGAGTTAGAGACCAGCCTGAGCAAGAGCGAGATCCTGTCTCTACTAAAAATAGAAAGAAATTATATGGACAGCTAAAATATATACAAAAAAATTAGCCAGGCATGGTGGCGCACGCCTGTAGTCCCAGCTGCTCAGGAGGCTGAGGCAGAAGGATCGCTTAAGCCCAGGAGTCTGAGGTTGCTGTGAGCTAGGCTGACGCCACGGCACTCACTCTAGCCCGGGCAACAGAGTGAGACTCTGCCTCAGAAAAAAAAAAAAAGAAGAACGACCCAGGACTCTACTCTCGGGGATCTGGGATGTCTTGAAAAGAGAGACAGAACTAACCTAACCATTCCAGGACTTCTCGTTCCTGTAGATGAGCGGGACCTTGAAGATTTCCTGCTTGACTTTGAGGAAGACCTGAAAGCCCTTCACTCAGTGCAGTGTTCACCTTCCCCAGGTAAGAAAGGCATCGAAACCACCTCAGCAGCAGCCTCCACCATCGACTCTGAGTCTGTCGGTAACACTGTGGCTACACTTTAAAAGCAAAATCTGTGCCTTCTTTGTGGCTCATCAGTGTCCCTCATGGGGGCGGGGTTAGGGTTGGGGGGGCCATTAGGGTTGGGGGGGGCCTGTAAAATACAAACACTCATTCTCTGGAGCTCTCTATTTGCAAGTAAGATTGGGAGAAGATATTTGAAACAACTTAATGGAAACTAAAGAATAAAGCATGTCGTTAGAAGCATATGTAATTTTTTAAACGATATTAATAATTCAGCCTGAAATATAGTATGCTATAGTCTTACTTTGTGTAATAACTGATTTTTGAGGGTGATTTATTGTAAGTCTTCCCTTATAAATAACCATTTGATGAAAGCAAATAATAGTTGGTACAGATAAGTTTTTAAAAAGAAAGAAAAAAAAATATTAAATTCACTTAATAATTTGTCCCATTGCAAGAAACATGATGGGCCAGTTGGAAAAAGATGGCTAAGAAGGGCAGATATTTTATTTTCAACAATTAAATTGTTCCTTGCTCTCTAACATCAAATGTGAGTCTAAAACTGATGAGATGTTCATGAAATGTGTGTTTATACCACCCATACTTCCTTTTCTAGTATTATGGAATATTTCTTTAGGATTCTTCTTCTCTGCCTGTGGAACCTTACTGAAGCATCGTGAAAAACATAATGAAAAGTCCAGGAGATCTAGCTTTGTACCTGGCCCCAACACAGCGGTATCTTGGGGACCTTAATCAAGCGATTGCAGTTCCCCGTTCCCAGTTCTCTGCAGCTCCCCGGGAAACATGAGCACCTGGCGTGTTCACCCAGCCAGCGCTGCGGAAGATCCAGGTGGTGACAACAGTGGTGCGGGACAGTGGAGAATGCCACCCGGCGCTGTGCGTTACCAGGGCTGTTACTGGCCTCTATCTCTTGGCGTCCTAATTAGAGAAACAAAAGGGTAATTTGGCAAAAGTTGTAAACTCTAATTTGATGCTCCATCTTTTTCTTCCTCGGACTTCTAGGCCCCTTCAAGCCCTGTGAACACTTGTTCGGTAGCTGGCTGATCAGAATCGGAGTGTGGACCATCGCCGTTCTGGCCCTCACCTGTAACGCCTTGGTGACTTCCACAGTGTTCAGATCCCCTCTGTACATCTCCTCCGTAAAACTGTTGATCGGGACGATCGCAGCGGTGAACGTGCTCACGGGAGCCTGCAGTGCGGCGCTGGCTGGTGTGGATGCCTTCACTTTTGGCAGCTTTGCACGACACGGTGCATGGTGGGAGAACGGGGTCGGTTGCCAAGTCATTGGGTTTTTGTCCATTTTTGCCTCAGAATCATCCGTTTTCCTGCTGACTCTGGCAGCCCTGGAGCGTGGGTTCTCTGTGAAATGTTCTGCAAAATTTGAAACGAAAATTCCCTTTTCCAGCCTGAAGGCAGTCATTCTGCTCTGCACCCTGCTGGCCCTGGCCCTGGCCGCGGTGCCCCTGCTGGGCGGCAGCCAGTACAGCGCCTCCCCGCTCTGCCTGCCCCTGCCCTTTGGGGAGCCCAGCACCACGGGCTACATGGTGGCACTGGTCCTGCTCAACTCCCTGTGCTTCCTCGTGATGACCGTCGCCTACACCAGGCTCTACTGCCATTTGGAAAAGGGAGACCTGGAGAATATCTGGGACTGTTCTATGGTGAAGCACATTGCCCTGTTGCTCTTCACCAACTGTATCCTTTACTGCCCCGTGGCTTTCTTGTCCTTCTCCTCTTTATTAAACCTCACATTTATCAGCCCTGAAGTAATTAAGTTCATCCTTCTGGTGATTGTCCCACTTCCTGCATGTCTCAATCCCCTTCTCTACATCCTCTTCAATCCCCATTTTAAGGAGGATCTGGGGAGCCTGGGAAAGCAAACCCACCTCTGGACGAGATCGCCACACCCGAGCCTGATGTCTATCAACTCTGATGATGTCGAAAAACAGTCCTGTGACTCGACCCAAGCCTTAGTGACCTTCACCAGCGCCAGCATAGCCTACGACCTGCCTTCTAATTCCGTGTCCCTGCCGGCTTATCCAGTGACCGAAAGCTGCCATCTTTCATCTGTGGCATTTGTCCCATGTCTCTAATGTATGAGAGAAAAAGTTTTCAAAAGTTGAAAACCGGAAAATGTGAGATTGAGCTCATCAGGGCAGTAGCTGAGAAGACCTGAGTTGAAACTTGGTTTAAAAACCAAAAAATAAAAATAAAAAACTCTCAGTGTAAAAAAGCTGAAAACCTATTGATACTTGAGAGTAAAATACGTCTAAATGCTGCTTGTATAATTTGTTTAGTTAAGGGATAGATCATTCACACTATTTAGGTGAGCCCAGATCAAAAAAGCAGATTGAAATGTTCTTCAAAAATGATTCTCTGTGATTTTACTTGCATTCTTTTTAAACTCACCAATGTAATTATTTGGGGATGGGGGTGAGAACCCACTTGCTTCTAAAATGGGTTTATTTTTTAAGGTAGTATCCCGAAAACTCCTTAAAAGATGGTTGGAGGTATGAGGAAAATAAGGATTTTAAATGGCCCTACATTACTAAGTGAAGGGTTTTGACCCATAGGATTTCATGTTAATGGCCATGTGGAGATGTTTTAGTCCTCATTTGCCTTTTCTCAGAAAGGACCCTTCCCAGTCACCAATCCCTTGGAGGGACAATGTAAGGCATTATTAACTCACTCATATTCAGATTATATTTAGAGATACCAGGTTTTATGTATCAGTACTAAATGGTTCTACCCTCAATGGAATAAAACAGCTTACAAATATTTTGAAAGGAAGATTAACTGAAATTCTTAAATTGCTATTAAGGAAATCATGTACAGGTGAAGTTTGTCTTGTCTAATTCGTTTTTCACTCCTTGCTCTTTGGTGCCCAAAGCTCAGAAGGAAAGTCTGTTGCCAGCAACGGACATACTTTAAAAAGATAGTAAGCAACCTGGGACTTTGTTTTTCCTGAGTGAGTACATATTTTTGCAAGAGGTTTTATGAGTTGATTCAAATGAACATGCATCTTAAGATAACAATCAAATGCAGACACAACATAAATTAATTCCACTGATGTAACTTCTCACACATGTGTCTCTAGGAGCTCTTGTAAACCCAATATCTGACACCATTTGGATTCAACAGAGACTCAGTAACATATTATCCTGTTTATTTAGCTTGGTTTTAGCTGTGTTCTCTCTGGATCAACCCACTTGATGTCAGGAACATTACTTCTCTGCTTATTCCATATTAATACATGTATTTGGTATTTTAAGAGGCAAATTATTAAATATTAAAAGTCAAAGTATTAATTCTTAACTTCTTTTATCCTACATTAGCTTCAATACATCCAAACCAAATGGGTGTTAGTTAGATTTATTTTTATATAATCATGTTTATTTTGATCAGATATTTTAACTTGGAATTGAAAAAGTACATTTATGAGATGTTTTATAAAATGTGTAAATATAGAACTGTATTTATTACTATAGTTGAGATTCAGTAACATTAAGGACCATGATAATAAACCATGTACAGTGGCATATTCTTCCATATATATTGTATTTCTCTGCTCATTCTCTTTAAATTCATTAACTGTATATATGTAAATATATAGTACTTGTAAATAGATTCCAAATTTGCTTTTCTATTGGGTACAAAATAAATTTGTAATAAAATGTGTGACTAAAAAACAAAATGTTTTCAAGTCTCTGTTGAGGCCACAGGCAGATAAACAGTCCAAGATATTTTTAAATTTTGGAATAAAGTACATTTGCTATGTAAGTATTTGTACTTTAATACTTCAGGTATATTGGCCTTATCTTAAAAAAAATAAGTCTTTCACAAGAACAAATCAAAATATCTTTACCAACTCTTGGATTATTTTTAACTACGATTGATAAGCCATGTTGTCATAACATTGGTGAAGTTTATTGCCCCCAGTGATAGATTGGATTTTATAGCCATTACCTACCTACACTGGTGCCAAACTTCTTTTTTAATGTAAGGAAAAAAAAAAAAACCCACACAATTAGAAAGAAATGTATGAATAACATATCATTCTTAACATATTTAACATGGACATGAGTTTGCTATAAATTCCTCCTTTAAAGCAAATATATTTCATGACCATGTCAAGGCCAAAACATGAGGACATGCAATTTCCAGGACACAAAATATATTCTGTTCTACTTCAGTTCCCATCCCCCCCAAACATAAGAAATGAAATGATTTTTCTAGATACCCGTGCCAGACTATACCAGCTTTGGTGGTGATTCCTGCCCTCCCTGTATGGATTTCAAAATTAAAGCATTGTTGCTAAAATCAACCCACGTATACAGAGCACCCCCAGGGCACCTGGCACTGAGTTTCCCACCCACCTATCAGACTTAACCACATGCTGTAGCCCCAACATAGTTAACAGGCATCCAATGGGCTCCCTACTGTGTAGTCCATGCTTGGCTTATCTTCAGCTGAAACAAGGGCTCACTCTTCTTAATCTCACTCCTTTTAGCCCAGGCAGCAGATGTAAAAGTTGCCCCTAGAAGAATGCATCTCAGTCTTCTCAACATACTTGCTTTTGGGTGTCCAAAGTTCGGAACAAGACCTGGCAGCCCACTCCTTTTTCTCCTGCAACAGAAAACACAAATCAGTAAAGTAATTAAAAAAAAAAAAAAAACACAGATCCACTCTAATCTATTTCTTTAAATACAAATCCACAAGCTTTATTGTTTTATTAGCTTTATTGCTTTATTAGCAAAACATTCGTTATAATACACCTCACACAAAACACTGCTCTATTAAGTGTCTGATAAATGCTCTTTAACACAGCATAAGCAGAAAGAATTGGAATTATATCCACAAATAAAGAAATCTACAGTGAAAAGGGGGAAAGATGTAATAAAGATTGACAGGCTGAACAACAGGAAAAACAAGCAATGAAACCAATCAAAAGAACATAAACTAGGGAGCTAGCCTAGAGTAAGTGGTTAACAATTTTATGTTTTCAAATATGGGTTCATTCATTCAACAAATATTGTGCACCTACTAGGTACAGTGTTCTGTGCACTGGGGATAACAAAGCAGGGTCTGGAATTCGCATTCCAGTGGAGGGGAGACAGACAATACGCAAATGTGAACAAGGAACTATCCCATAGAAACGTGAATGAAGGAAACGAAGCTATTCCGAATAGCCTGTTGGGCGTGACTGGCTTGCTGCTTTCGATGCGGCGCTCAGGAAAGTTCTCTCTGGAAAGACAACTTTTAAACTGAGACCTTATTGTCCAAATGGAGCTGCCTTTGCAGCTCAACCAGTGACATCAATAAAACTCATCATTTTTAGTCCCCCTGTTCATATGTCACCTATGAAAAACTGTTGTGAATGACATTTTAATAGAAAAATATATTAGGTGGCTGTTATTGCACATAATTTTTTTCTCAACTATTACTGAAAAGCAAATCATTTCTTATATGAAATTTAAAAAACCACCTTTTCATTCAGTTTTGGCTAAAATAGAAAAATAAGGTAATAAAAGGAAATAAAATTAGCAACACCCTATTCATTTAGGACAAGGAAAGATCTAACATCTGAAAAAATACAAAATGTCCTGCTTCTTTCGTTAACATTTAGCCCAGGGGCCCATTAGCCAGCATGAGGAATAAGTTCTAGATGAATAGACGGGGCTCGCTGGGACCGTAGCAGTTCCATTCACGCTCTTCAGCATTTTGCAGATTTTATTTCACAGTTCACCTATGC
The DNA here is from genome assembly GCF_020740605.2 of Lemur catta. Classification (NCBI taxonomy): domain Eukaryota; kingdom Metazoa; phylum Chordata; class Mammalia; order Primates; family Lemuridae; genus Lemur; species Lemur catta. Next base: position 42,059,554 of record NC_059133.1, on the reverse strand, counting down.
AGATAAAAGAGATCATCTCCCTCCAGGCCACTAAACGCGGACCATTTTCTCTCTCAGGCCACAGAGGCTCCCACATACAGTCAGGTTACGGTAGCTTTTCCTTGCAAGTGAAGTGGTCAGGAGCTGTGTAACCACATCCTCATTTCAGTGTCCTCCTTATGAACATTTCTAAAGATGCTGACCTCAGGTTCTACAGACTCATTCGTCTCACATACAAGTTCCCTCAAGTCTATTATGTGGGATAATAAAACGTCAGCTTAAGTGGATTTAGAAACAGGCAGAAAATACATGGGACAAGCTGGAAAAGCATCGTGGAGTACAGGATTTCCATTGACTGTGCATGGCCATTGTGGACGTGACTTTGTGCTCTACTGACTACACTTTAAGAGGGATGTTGAAAACATGCTGCTCCATGAGAGCAGTGAATGGAATGCAATAGGGAAATGATACCTCATCAAAGAATAGTCAGAAACAAAAATGGAGAATGGTTCACCTGGAGAAAAGAAGGCTAAACGAAAGCATTTGAAATCTTTGAATAACTGAAATTAATTTAGTGCTTTCTTAAATACCAGCTTATATCAGACCAAACAGTAAAATGGCTAAGCCCAACTGCCAGAGAGACCTGGGTTCGAGTCCTAGTTCTGTTACTATCTGTGTGACTCTTGGGCAAGGTATTTAATTTTTTCAGCCTTAATTTTCTCCTCAGTAAAATGGGCACAATCCAGCCTCACAGGGTTGGAAATATTAATAACTCAGTGTATACAAAGTTCTTATCATGGTACCTGCAAAGTAGTAAATATTTAATAAATGGTTACTGCATTTCCCCCTTCCCAACAACCCTATGGAATGAGCAAAGCAGGACTTGTCATTTAGCAGATGAAGAAACTCAGAGTCAGAGGGATATGTGAGTTTCCAAGGTCAAAAATAAGGAGCTAGTACAAAAACACAAGTTTTATTTAACAGCACTTGAAAAACAGTCATAGAGTAAGTTGACTTACTCTTTGAGAGAATAAGAACCGATTGGTGAACAATTCAAGGAGACAGAATGAGGTTTACCTAAGGAAGTTTCATTCATCAGGTGTCCGCGCGGTGTCGGAGAAGTGGCGGGCGTCATCCAGCCCTAGGATGGAGTGTTCCTGTTGTCCCCTTAGCTTTAGGGATCTCTCACCAGTATGACGGCCCAGTTTGCCTTTGCATCAACCGCTTCTGTTCCTACCCATGGATCGTCTCTATTCTGTAGCTTTAATTTAATTTACTTGTGTTTATTTGTTACTTCGGCCATTCCCCTGACACTTCCACCACAAGGCTTTCCCTGGGGAGGGCACTGACTCCCAACTGCCTCGCCTCGGTCTGAATCTTCCAGTCCTGCTCACAAGGGAAAGCATCTGGTGGTCATTGTCCCTGCGGGGCAAGCCCCAGGGGCTGGGCCATCTGGGCGTTGGGGGAGAATACCTTTTCACTGCCATAGCTACTATTTCATTATTAAATATATTTTAAGTGGATGTTTGTCTGGAAAAGCCAGTCCATCGTAATAGGTATTAGGAGGACTTGGTCCACATCAGGTGGTGTGTTAGGTGCTTTCTGTACAAAACCTCATTTAATTAGGACACAAGCCTATGAGATGGGTCTTGTTATCACTGGCATTTTGTAGATGAAGAAGCAATAGCACAAAGGTTTGTTAATTTGCCTAAGATAACTCACGTAGTAAATAGTGAAGATAAGTCTCAGAGACATTTCTTTTAACAGCTACACTAATGATTTTCAAGATGTGGCCCCTGGGAACTCATTAGAAATTTACATTCTCAGGCTTCATTCTAGTCTAAATGAATCAGACATTCTGAGAATGGAGTCTAGCAATCTGTGTTTTAATAGGCCCTCCAGATGATTTCCGATGGAGGCTAAGGTTTGAGAACCAGGATACTCTATTGCCTACAAGAGGTAGGGGGTGAGGGGGAATTGAGCTATCGCTCCTAGGCCAAGGGAGAGCCGGAAACAAAAGGAAAAGAAAGGTGGTTATCCTGAGTCTAGACTAAAGGGGAGTAGTGAGGGCAGACGGAAATTTCATTTCATGTTAAGGAATAACAACTGAAAATGTTAGCTAAAGCATTGACTAAGAGAAATATTTATAGAACTAGATAAATATCTCTATCATTTTTTTTTTTTTACATTTGTCTACAAAGAATTTATGTAGCACACATTTAAAGTGTGCGGTCTCTCTCTCTCTCTCTCTCTCTCTCTCTCTATCTCTCTCGTGCTCTCTTGCCCTTCTGCCTTCTGCCATGGGATGACATAGCAAGATTGCCCTTACCAGAAGTGGCCCCTCAATCTTGGACTTCCTAGCCTCCAGAACCATGAGCCAAATAAACTTCTATTGTTTGTAAACTATGCAGTCTGTGTTATTTTGTTAAAGGAGCACAAAATAGACCAAGGCACCTGGGTTCAAATCCCAAATCCAACTCTTAACAGTTATTTGACCTTGGGAAAATTTCTTTACTTCCTCTTCATCAGAGTGCTTATCAATAAAATTGGTAAAATGAATATTGATAAAATATTCATAACATACTACATCTTTCAACAAACTTTCCTTTCCAGTTGCTATTGTCTGGGTGTTTATACCTCTCCAAAGTTCATATGTTAAAGTCCTAACCCCCAAGGTAATGGTATTAGGAGGTGGGGCCGTCAGGGAGGTGATTAGGTAATGAAGGTGGGGCCCTTATCAATGGAATTGGTGCCCGTATATTTAGGTCATTAAATATGAACTGTCCGATTTCTAATCAAAAGTGTAGTTTATTATATCTCAAACAAGAAGCAGTATAATTAATCAAAGTATGTTCCTAAACTAGCAACAGTTTTGCCATCTTACAGTAGCTTGCTTATGCCAGCAGCAAAGAAGCCTGGATAGCCAGTAGCGATGAAATAGCAAAAGGCATTTTCCACAGCTTGTTGAGAATTGAATATTTTTCCTTGCAAGAAGTGGTCCAAAGCCTGGAAGAAGTGGTAGTTAGCTGGTGCAAGGTCTGGTGAATATGGTGGATGACAGAGAGTTTCCAAGTCAGCTTCTGTAGTTCAAACAGTATTATTTGTGCAACGTGGTTGAGCGTTGCCTTGCAAGAGGATTGGCCTGTCTTTGTTGACCCATCTCAGCTGCTTAATCACAGCATCCTCATCATTTCTTCCAATTGGTTGCAGTAGACATTGGCTATAATTGATTAATCAGGTTTCATGAAGCTATATTGGATAATACCAGTGCTGAACCACCAAACAGACACCATTGGCTTTTTTTGATGAATATTCGGTTTTGGGCTGTGTTTCAGCACTCATCTTTATCCAACCATTGTGCTGAACACTTATGATTGTCAAAAAGAATCCATTTTTCATCACAATACGGTGTAGAAATGGTTTGCCTTTATTTCATGACAGCAAAGAAAGGCAAGCTTCGAGATGATTTCTCTTCTGATGTTCCTTTAATTCATGTGAACCCATCTATCCAGCTTCTTAACCTTACCCATTTGTTTCAAGTGGTCCAATATTGTTGGAATAGTAACATCAAACCTTGCTGCTCATTCACACAGATTGAGATGGATTCGCTTCCACTCTGGCTTTTAGCTCATCACATCCACCTTGGTCTCAGGTCACCCACATGGCTCATTTTGAAGATTAGAATCACCAGAATGGAACCTCTCAAACCATTGACATACTGTGAGTTCATTAGCCACATCCTTCTCAAACACTTCATTGATATTTTGAACTATCTGCGCTGCATTGGTTCCATGATGGAACTCATATTCGAAAATAATATGAATTTTTTACTCCACAGTTTCACAAAAATTGCTCTAAAAAAAAGGTGAAGGGTAATCACAAGCCAAAACATGTGTTTGAAAGAATAAGGATGAAAGTTTGAAAGAATAAGAATAACGATGTATACAATAAAAATAAAACAAGAAGTGTCAAAATGAAATGATAGAAATATCAACTGTCAAACTTAGTACTTAAGGAAATCAGACATTTCATACTTAATAACCTAATAAAGGAGACTCCAGATGTATAAATAGCCCCTCCACCTGTGAGAACACAGATAGAAGGTAGAAGGTTTTATCTATGAAGAATGGGCCCTCCCCAGACGCCGAATCTGCCAGCTCCTTGATCTTGGACTCCCCAGCCTACAGAACTCAACTGTGAGAAATAAATATTTGTTTATAAACCACCCAGTTTACGGTACTTTTATTATAGCAGCCCAAATAAACTAAGATACCAATTAACTGTAAAAATCAAAGAAGAATAAAATAGGTGATGGTGATATATGAGTTATAGAAAAGTTTCATTTTCATTGGAGGGATATGCTGTTTGTGTATATCTGATGCTTACATGATTAACTTCTCAAATTTTAAATCTCTATTTCATAGTAAGAAAATGATCTTGCTTGATATTTTGGTCAAAACTTGCTAAACACTGAGAGGTTTATTGGAAGCAACAACAAAGAAGTGGTCCAAAAAAAACAGAAAGAAAAAATTTGTATTTTTACCCAAGGATTTTGTCCTAAATAGTGCAGAATTAGCCCTCTGGAACACAGAGGGGCCTTGGATCTAAACTAGACCAAATGTCATTGTGTCTGATTAACATAACTTTATTTTCCAATGGAAAAACAAGAATTCCTGATATGTTACTTTGTTACAATAATTGAAAAAAGATTGTGTAGCGAATTTCACGTGCTGCAAACTCTGGAATATTCAGAGTTTTTCTTCTGAATATCTTTGTAATGAGAAGGAAAATTTAAATACTTTTTACATACGACTGAAAGTATCTATCCCAGCCAAAATGCAGTGGAGATGGACAATAAATCATCTATATAATTTATTTTTGTAATTTTAATAGTTTATGGACTGTAGGAGGTATAGTATGTTGGGTTATTATATGCCTGGTTCAGTGTGGGAGATGGCATAGGGCCAAGATGCACAGAGCTGATTAAGAAGCAAGTAGTATCACCTAAAGCAGAAGGATGCATGCAGTCTTATTTAAAAGGGAAATGGAAACAAAGTGAAGCTTATTTCACTATTTGCAGGCATATTGGTAAGAGGAGTTGCAAAAGTTTTCCCAATATTTGGTTATACTCATCATTCATTGCTTCTTTGGCTCTAGATCAAAAAGATGAAGCTTTGATATGGGAAAGTCAGCATGCCCAGCACATATAGACTGTTTAGAAGAGTCAGACCATTTTCAAGTAAAACATCCTTCCCCATGTTTTGATACAATTATGAATTAAAGAACTCTAGAAATGCTCTGTATTCAAATTTTTGGAATGTAAAGACAGTCTCAACTGGATAGGTGTTCTTTGCTTTCACAGTCCCCTATTTTCCCCATCCATTTAAGACCAAAATCCTGCCTGGCACTGTGACTCACACCTGTAGTCCTAGCACTCTGGGAGGCCAAGGCAGGAGGATTGCTCGAGCTCAGGAGTTTGAGACCAGCCTGGGCAAGAGTGAGACTCGTCTCTACTAAAAATAAAAAAATTAGCTGGGTGTCATGCACACACCTGTAGCTACTAGAGAGGCTGAGCTAGGAGGATCACTTGAGCCCAGGAGTCTCAAATTGCAGTGAGCTACAATGACGCCACTGCACTCTACCTGGGGCAACAGACTGAGACTCTGTCTCAAAAGCAAACAAACAAAAAAAGACCCTAAAATCCATTTCCGCTTGTATCGGTATCCCTGGAAGCAGTTTGAACATGGGTGTGAGATCAGCAAGTCATTCATTGTTTCAGCTCCCTTCTCTCCATAGAGACTAAAGAGGCTCCCAGCTAGCTGTACAAGCTGCACCTGGTGCTAATTAATGAGTTTGGTTGTACAAAGAAAAGCACTTTCCCACCATTGCAGTAGCTAGCCAGGCTCCAAGAAGACTTCCCCAATGATCTCCACCTGCTGGTATTCACACCATTGTGGAATTCCTCCCATATTGTACTAGTGTTAGTCGATGTGATCAATAGCATATGGCAGAAGTGATAGTGTGTCATTTCCAAGAGATTATAAAACTAAAGCTTCTATTTTTGGTTCTCTCAGACCACTCACTCTAGGGGAAGCCAGATGCCATGCCATGAAACCACTCAGGCAGCCTATGGAAACATCCATGTGGTGAGAAACTAAGGCCTGAAAACTTGAAAGTAGATCATTCAGCCCGAGTTGACCCTCAGATGACTGCAGCCCTAGCCAACAGCTTGATACAACTACATGAGAGACCCTAAGCCAAACCACCCAGGTAAGCCACTCCTGGGTTCTTGACTCACAGAGACTGTGATATAATAAATGTTTGTTGCTTTAAGCTGCTAAATTTTGAGATAATTTGTTATACAGCAATAGATAACTAATACAACCCTCCTGTGAATATGCAAGGAGTTTTGGTTCACTTAAACGTCAACAGCACTTACATATTTAAAAATTGGGATGCCAGAATTATTCCTTAACATCAGCTTTGGAGTAAAGAGCATGGATGAGGATGAAGATTAATGGTTAGTTTTGTGTTTCTGAAACCTTGTAGGCACCCATGGAATAATGAGACAGTGAGCCTAAAGAAAACTATGTGACTTGTAGCTACTGTATTACAGACATTAAAATAGATGTTCCAGTGATTTGGGACCACATTTCTTCATTCTTTTGTATTTTAAACAATGGAAACCCGCGCTTTTTTTTTTTTTTTTTTTTTTGAGACAGAGTCTCGCTCTGTTGCCTCGGCTAGGGTGCCGTGGCGTCAGCCTAGCTCACAGCAACCTCAAACTCCTGGGCTTAAGCAATCCTCCTGCCTCAGCCTCCCGAGTAGCTGGGACTACAGGCATGCGCCACCATGCCCGGCTAATTTTTTCTATATATTTTAGTTGTTTTGGCTAATTTCTTTCTATTTTTAGTAGAGACAGGGTCTCGCTTTTGCTCAGGGTGGTCTGAAACTCCTGACCTTGAGCAATCCACCCGCCTCGGCCTCCCAGAGTGCTAGGATTACAGGCGTGAGCCACTGCACCCATCCGAGATCCATGCATTTTTCTCCAGCTTAGAGCAGTGCTTCTCAAATTTTAATGTGCATAAAATCACCTAGAGAGCTTAATAAAATGTAGATTCTGGTTAAGTAAGTCTGGGGTAGAGCCTGAGATTCTGCATTTCTAATAAGCTCCCAGATGTCCCTGATGCTGTAGATCCAGAAGCACACTGAGAAGCAAAGGCCTATTTCTTTTTAGCACATTCCCTGCACTGGGGAATCACCAGCTCCTGGGCTCGAGTGATTCTTCTGCCTCAGCCTCCCTGGGAGGCTGGGACTACAGGTTTAGAGAGACGGGGTCTCGCTATGTTGCTCAGGCTGTTCTCAAACTCCTGGCCTCAAGTGATCCTTCCTCAGCCTCCCAAAGTGCTAAGATTGTAGGCATGAGCCACCACCCACAACCATGAAAAAGCCCCATTTTCTTTTCATCTCAATGCAAGTGCCGTCTCCATCCATCAACACCAGTTTGCTTCCAAAGCTTCAATAGAGCTTTGTTTTGTCAAATTAATATAGGTCCAAACTAAATGTTACTTGATTATTCCACTCTCCTTGTCTCTACTTGTTTTTCAGGTCTTCCTTCCTCTAGTAAAAATTTTATCAAGTAATTAGACTCTACCAATACAAGCCTTTTCTTATTATACTGAAACACTACTCTTACCTGTATTTCCAAGCCTTCTTTGCTCAAAGCTTCTACTATATCAAGTCTTCTGTGGCTAATGCTGTTACTTACAATGCTCCAGGCACTGTTCTAAGTTCTTTACCTGTACACTCTTATTCTATCCTCCAGCTCCAAGTGAGATAAGCACTAGTATTAATCCCATCTTACAAATGAAGAAATGTTGGCTTAGAATTGTTAAGTGAACTTTCCTGTGGTCATATAGCCAAGCTAATGAGAATTTAAGCACTACAGCTGTATTTTCCTCCTAAAGCTTCTGTCTTCCCAGCCCTATTCCCTATATATCTAAATACACAATTCTTTCAGTGCCCATTCTTCTATACCTCTCAACTGCAACAAAAAGTTTCTACTTAGATCACAATTCATGTAGCTCTAAGATCTTCACTTTCTGTCCTCAGTGTTAAATGACTTAATCAGTGATGTTACATTCTTCAGGCATGGGGCCATAAATGTTTAGGTGAATTTAGTGTTTTCAGAGGAAAAGAACCTCTACTGAATCTCAGAAGCTCCATTTTTAAAAGAAGCAGAAGGAGAGTACTTTATGAGAATGAAACTTTTTAAATGTCTGAAAAATGCAAGTGTATCTGATTGCAGACACAGTGAATCCTGCTGTCACCAAGAATATGTCTCTTTTCACCTCTTAGCTCTGCTTTCCTCTTGGACCTCACTCCCAGTGGGCTCTAACAGTGCTGTGTTGAGGGAAGCTTACATTCTACTAGCTTACTAACAGAAAGCAGCTCTGTCTTAACAATTCCTTCATAGGTCTCAGGATTGCTTTGTGTGTGTGTGTGAAATCAAGGGTAAGTAAAAAATTTGTATTATTTTTTAATATGAGTTGCATCATGGAAGCAATGCAGCACAGACAGCTGAAAATATCTATGAAGTGTTTGGGAAGGATGTGGCTAATGAACGCACAGTACGTTGATGGTTTGAGAAATTCCATTCTGGTGATTTTAATCTTCAAAATGAACCACGTGGTCGACCTGAGACCAAGGTGGATAATGATGAGCTGAAAGCTGTAGTGGAAGTGAATCGATCACAACCTACACATGAATTAACAGCAAGATTTGAGGTTGCTATTCCAACAATATTGGACTATTTGAAACAAATGGGCAAGGTAAAGAGGCTGGGTAGATAGGTACTGATGAATTAAATGAGCATCAGAAGAGAAATCATCTGGAAGCTTGCGTTTGTTTGCCATCACGACATAAAGGCAAACCGTTTCTACACTGTATTGTTACATGTGATGATAAATGGATTCTTTTTGACAATCTCAAGTGTTCAGCACAGTGGTTGGATAAAGATGAAGTGCTGAGACACAGTCCAAAACCAAATATTCATCAAAAAAAGCTAATTAATGGTGTCTGGTAGTTCAGCACTGGTATTATCCACTATAACTTCATGAAACCTAATCAATCAATTACAGCCAATGTCTGCTGCAACCAATTGGAAGAAATGATGAGGATGCTGTGATTAAGCAGCTGAGATGAGTTAACAGAGACAGGCCAATCCTCTTGCAAGGCAATGCTCTCCTGCATGTTGCACAAATAATACTGCTCGAACTACAGAAGCTGACTTGGAAACTCTTTGTCATCCACCATGTTCACAAGACTTTGCACCAACTGACTAACACTTCTTGCAAGGAAAAATATTTAATTCTCAACAAGCTGTGGAAAATGCCTTTCAAGATTTCATTATCACTGGCTCTCCAGGCTTCTTTGCTGCTGGCATAAACAGCTACCGTTAAGATGGCAAAACTGTGTTGATAATTTAGGCACATATTTTGATTAATTATACTGCTTCTTGTTTGAGATATAATAAACTAAAATTTTGATTCGAAATCGGACATTTCATATTTAATGACCTAATACTTTCCTGGGTTGTCACTCATTACTTTTGTGACCTGAGTGAACTTCTTGTCACTCAGTTTACATCTATAAAATGGAGATTATAACAGTCTCTCACAGGGTTGTTGTGAGAATTTAAATGAACCAATAAACCTCAAGCACTTACAACAGTCTGATACAGGGTAAAACCTCAATAAAATGTTATTTTTTTGTTTCTTATTTCAGAGTATTACAGCAGTACAGACGTTTTGGTTACATAAATTGCTTTTGGACAGTTTGAGTCAAAGTTAAATAAGTGTGCCCATCACCCAAATAGTGTGCACTGTACCCATTAGGTGTGAATTTACTCACCCCCTCCTCCAGTGTTAGTTGTTATTAAATGCCCATTCCTGAACAGAAGAGATTTTGGTGATTCATCATTAAAATATTTTTAAAGCTCAGAATGAGCCACAAACTTTACTCTATAATCTGTTTACTCTACTTGGTGGTGTGGCAGAGATATTTTGTTGTCCCCCAAATATGTATATAATTTCATACTTGAATTTTTTGCTGTCCACATAGCCACTCAAAATAAAAACTACTTTTCCCAGCCTCCCTTGCAGTGGCTAAGTGTCTATGTTTTAAACAACAGGATAAAAGCAGATGTGGTATGTTCAGCTTCTGAGAAGTACTTTTAAGAGAGGGGTTTGTTATAATGAGGGGTTCCCCTCATTATTCCTTCCTGCTAATAGAACGTGAACAAAAGGGCTGGGACTGGAGAAGCTATCTAGAATCATCAAGACCACCAACCCACATGATGCTGTTGTGCAATTAAAAAAAAAGGCCCACTCTGCTCATAGAAATTAGGGTCTAAGTTGCCTCTTTGTGTGAATTTTAAAAAGGCCACCCTTCCTCCTTGCTAATTCAACCAGTACCCTAGGGTGCTTGATGAGCTGATCATGAGCCTTAATTTCAGCCCCTAACATTTCAGCCTTTTGGCCATGTGCCCTTCTACAGGACATGACTAGCACAGTATGTAGCAACCCTTTTTCGGGAATAGAGGTCACACAAGACAGAGAAATTAGATAGAAGGTTGCTAGGTTTCTGTTAGCAGGGAGTGCCATACCAGGCATTTCTGGTCCACCTACTTGGACTTCAGAAAATTTTATTCAAAGCTATTTTCATTTTTGTCAGTCCTAATATATAGAAATCTCATTCACACTGAATTGGAAGCTCTGGATTTTACTTTTGGCCATTTTGACTCATATCCTTTTTTCCCCTCACAAGATCACATTGCTTTTACTTAGAACCACATTAATCACCAAAAGTGAATACTACCAATTACCCCTGTTCTGCGTTCTGATTTTTATCTCTTTCCACCAGTGGGACCGGAGCTTCAGCTGGCTTTAACATAATTATAATAAAAGTAAAATCATAGTTTTTCCCCCCCAAAAGGCAATTCTGATCAGGTGTGTGTGTGGGAGGGCTCACACCTGTAATCCTATCACTTTGGGAGGCCGAGGCAGGAGGATCACTTGAGCCCAGGAGTTGGAGGTTGCAGTGAGCTATGACACCACTGCACTCTAACCAGGGCAACATGTAAGACCCTATCTCCCTCCCCCAACCACCACCAAAAAAAAAAAAAATTCTTTTATCTTAAAAGTATGTTCCTGCAGGGTTATCTTTCATGCAAACTTCATGCATGTCCTCTTGCTCAATTAGGTCATTTTATGGCTTTAGCCTGCAAGAATAAGTAAACTTAAGTTGGTCAATACTGTTATACCCTTCGAGGCAACTCCAATACAGTGTGGCAAGTGGCTTAGATTATTGGCCACTTTCTGTACTTAACTTCTGAGTACAGAATTAAGGGGTAGTCTTTATTCTCTATTACACCCCAAAAGGAGCCCAGCTAACATGCTGCGAATCCTCAGACTTCAAAATAAGAGCAGACAGGATTTTTGTATTGATCCCTTTTGACTTAGAAACCTTAAGTCAAGACCATCTTTTAATGGATATTTTTACCTGTTATTTTGGGGAGTAATATCAGGAATGAGCTACTGAATTTAGATGGCAATTTTCTGATGTCTCTCTCATAAATAGCAACTAACTCATGCTTGTCCATTGGTAGGGTCATATGCTCTTCATCAACTGACAGTAATAGAATTATGTCCAGAGCAAGCAAACTTACTTTGTAGTCCCCATGGCCTCAACATTTTGGAGAATGATCTCAAACCCAAAATACTCTTGTTTTTCTTAAAGATAATTTCTATTATATGATCTCTTAACATCCCTAAGGTAAGTGCACATATTTCCATATTTTGATGTTAAAAGACAAGGAGCCTGTCCCAATGGCCTGTCACAATTACATAGTTCATGGCAGAGCTAAATCTAATACCCAGATCTTTTACATATGTGCCTTTTCGTCACTCACATTGGTTCACACTCCTCTCCTCAAACTATTTGTCTCTCCATTTCAACCAGCATGATGTGACTGCCAAATCTGTCCACAGGCAGCCTCATAAATTTGACTGCATGATGTGCCACGTTGAGTGTTTGTTTTGGCCTTGGCAGCGGATGCCCTGATTATCTCCACTGAGGCAAACAGCTCACCAGTCCGCTATCACTCTTCCTAATTGATTCAGCTTTTTTAGGCTGTTGGCTATCATTCTCTTTCATAAGGCTTCGTTCACCAGGTAAGAACATTTGCAAGACTGAATTTTCTTGATTGACCTAACAATATTGTAAACCCACCTTTGATTTTGGCTGACTTGATACTCAGTCTTGAAGCTTTCAGATTCCCAAAGGGCAAATGTAGTATATACTCTTCAGAACGGCTGTGCAAATAGTTTTCATGTTTGGATTTAGGCTTTTACTTAATTCACAGAAGATGGCCCTTGAAGTCATATTTATTTATATTTTGGATGCCTTCAAAATTTATTAAGGTCTTGCATAAAAGACATTCATGCTATTCAATGGTATTTGGAATACATTTGACTCACACACTCTTTTAACATTCTATTCACTGTTTTCTATGCAATAAGTTTTGTCTTTGAACTAGAGGAAAAATTCAGACCCACCACAGCACTCACTGCTTAATATCAATCATATTGGCCTCAGATATTCTGGAACCTCTGCTTTCTTGATGAAATTAGGAAGCACACATTCTTCTAAGCTCATGCAAATATTTTTGTTCCCCAACTGACCATTTTATTCCCGGCTTTACTTAACTCAACGTTGATTACAAACATTTCTGGTATTGGGTCCTATGGTAAAATAAGTTTAAAGCACTGAAGATGCTCTGAGTCTGGGCCACCTCTAGGCAGTTTTATATAGATAGAAAAATAACCATGACTCTTAAAGAGTAATGGAAAACAACTGTGTAGCCTTAACTGAATTGAAATAGTGCTCTGCAAGTTGTAGATACTAACAAATGCTGAAAGTAGCATTTTATTCAATGCATTACCCAAGAAGTTAGAAGGAAAAAAAGTAAAGCTAGAAGCAGCAGTTGCAATTTCAATCAGACTTTGCATATCAAGGCTGTTTATGCTGAGTGTGGTAAGATTACTCCTAGTCAGTCAGGCTCAAGTGGATTTTGAGGCACAGGGTGCCCCCAAGAGCACTCTCTTCTGGACAGTTAGGCTGCTGTGGAGTTTTACACATCTTACCTGTTATGTCTAACCAATTGTGAGTTGAGCAAGAATTTGCAAAGTCATAGAAGCTTTTCAGGAAGTTTTAAAAAATGCATAGGTTTCTAAACATGGACAAATCTTTCTACAGTATTCAGGTGGAAGTAATGCATAATTTAAAATAACATATTGGTCTCAATTTTTCCCCCCATTTTACGACGACGTAGTCAACAAATCACTTCCATCCAGGAAGTTTCCCCAACCTCCACCTCAAGTTAGGATCCCTTCTGAGACACTTCCTTGGCATACACTCTTCTGTTTGTTGGTTTCTAAGTACCCCTGGGGACCCCTTTATTCATTTCTGTATTGAAGGTACCCAGCACAGAGCTCAAATGGATTCTGGAATGAAAAAATGCCTGATTCTCTTCAGTGAGATCTCTGAAAAATGTGTTGTGGGGACCCTTTTATTAAAGTCACCAAACAAAAAATGGAGACGAACTCTACATCCATTTTACTGTCTGTGGAAGATGGATACAGCTTGCCATTATCTATGTCAAAGATGTCAGACAGGAAAAAAAATTGAAAAATATTTTCACATTTATTGTAGAAATCTCAGTTAAGCAGTGCTCAAAAAGTACTGAGGAAGCTTACGTGAGTGGTGGTGAAAGACAGGAACGTGGACAGGGTGGAGCATGTCCTCAGATGGCGGTTCACTCCCCCTCTCCCCCAGAGTGAATCGCACAACTGAAGAGCCACCTACAGAAAGTGAGGGGACATTTTGGTGGCATATGGAATACAGCCCTAAAAAATTAATGAAAAAGCTCTTCTTCAGCTTAGCTCTACCACCTACATCAAGAAACACCACAGCTTGGAAAGATACAGACCTAATTATGAAATTGTGAGGAGCAAATAAGAAACAATGTCAGAAATGTTCCTGACAAGTCTGCCTTTTCTTAAACAGCTCTGGTTCCAAAATATTCTGTGTAATAATTACTGTTAATTTGCACTGAGGGACAATGATACACTTAGAAGCATAATCCCCAAACCTGAAAGTTCACTAAAATTGTATTTCCCCATTTTTCCCTCGCATTATTAACACACAGACATGAAAGGAAATTATGACTTATCTGTGAACACATGACAGCTTTAACCAAGAATATTGGCCCTGCTTTGTATTCTAGCCACATGTTCCTACTTTTTCAACCTTGAAAAATAAATATTTGAACTACAATCTTCAATAAAGTACTTCTACATTTGTTGTCAGTCTTAATCACCTTTAGCTTGTCTGCTTAGTGCCTTTAGCTCTTAGATGTTGCACCTGGAGATTCTTGCTTACTTTATGATGTAGGTTTATATGCCCTTTAATTGAAAGCAAACCGCCTTAGATAATCCAGTGACAACAATGTTACAAGGTCCACTTTCCGTTAAAAGGCAAATAGAAATATTAAGCTGTTCTCTAAAATGAAGAAAAACACATAAAAATACACTGTAATCTACCACTCCATTTCCTTTATCAGAGATAAAACTCCACAGCTTAAAATGCCTCTTTTGTGTGCATGTTCTTTCCCCTAGCAGGGGTGGGGGATGCAAGCGACTGAAGTGCTCAATGACTAGTCTTTTCTCACTGTATGATATTTCTCTGCCCAAAGAAAGACTTTAGTTAGAATAACCTGATCAACTCAAACCCCAAATTTGTTTAATATGTTAATTATTACATATTAAAAGCACCTCATTAAAAAAAGTAAATCTGAGTGTGGGAGGATGACAGGAACATATACCTCATGCTTAAGCAGTGTTTGCTATTTTTATGCAGAGGTTAAAGTGAGTTTATAAAATGACAGGAAGAAAAGGTGACGTAAGCAGGTATCTTTAAGGCAATATAATTTTTATAAGCTACCTTCCTGGTTTTAAATAGCAATACAACCGATCCAAAAGGAAACAAGGCCTGCATGACTACATGACATGTGAATGGCAACCCCTGGAGTTGTTACGGTGTACAGCCTGTGTGGATGGATCCCGGGCTTACATGCACAGCCTGAGTGGAGCTCTGCATACACCAATGCAAATGCAAAGGCTCTTTTTAAAAAGGAGGTAAGATAGTTATTGCTGATGGAATTGCTCATGGAACAAAAGTTCAAAACTTAGCCCTCTCTCCTAAAAACTACCAAGACATTTCAGTTAACATAAAAACTGTATGGGGGTACAGAATGCAAAGATTTTTCCAAGCACCTAACAACTATTTTGAAATAATCAGAGCAGGCAAACCTTCCAGGGTTAAACAGTTAAATGCATACAATGGAGGGATGGATATCTATCCCTCTGGAATTACTATCTTCCACCCAAATTTCTTCAGTTTTGAGAAAAACCAGTAAGCCTCCAGCTCTCTTTTTGGTTAAATAGAAAAACACTAGACAAATGAGTTCCATTCTTGACCCTAACAAACAGCACTTAATAGTCAAATATACTGGCTAGTAGGCTCATAGTAGGGCATCAAAATATGGTTTTGAGTAAGCATTATACAAATGTAAAGATGTATAAGGTTGTCTGGCATTTCATGGGCTCCTGCTCTGTCTCCAACAATTTGACTGTATGTAGCTGTAAGACCAGATTTGTGGCAGCATGTGTTATCATTTTTTCTGCCAAGGTGAAAACAACCCCAGACAGACAGAAAACAAAACAAAAACATGGTCTCCTTTATATTTGATCATATTGCTATTCAACGTAAGACAGCACGTCACTAGGCAAGTCATTGAAACTATAGTTGGGAGACACTTCCTGAAGACTGTGGTTTTGAGAACAAAGAATTTAATGTAGTGCAAACCTCTCTGTTCACTGTCCTCAGAACAGGACCCATTTTGTCATAATTAAAAGTCACTGAAATTTTTTTTTAATGGGAAAGCAGTTTCACAATAAAATGTACTAATACAATTATAGTGATTATCCACATCTCCTACTTCAACCCTTTTCCCACCAGTGTGAAAAGTGAATAAAGACAGCAAGATTTTTAAAAAACTTATATTAAAAATATTTTGTATATAAACAATTTTAATACTACAAAGTAGTATTTCAATACAAAGCAGTTCAAATATTAACTGTTCTTTAAACTGTTAAACTTTATTATAAATTAAAATTTCTTTACAAAAAATTGCACATAATATTTGACCACTCTTAGGTTCTGATGCACTGGCATTTGCAATAGTTTCTTTAATCTTCAAGTTAAACAGTCTCGGCAAGGAGTCCACAACGTAGAAAGGGCAATAAACAACCCTGTTAGAGCATTCAAGTGCAACTAGCAGACTTGTGGCCATGGCAGTTACACTTTCCTTAAGATGGACTGCTTAAGTTTTAAATCCTGAAATGAAGAATCTCAGAAGATTTAAAAAGGAAGAACTAAAAGGGATTGCCTGCCTTTTTTTTTTTTTTTTTTTTTTTTTTTTTACTGTAAACACAGCACTGGAAATTAAATCCCAAACAAGAATCTCTCAGGCATCAGAGAGTGTCAAGTGAATCAGGAATAACACAACATAAAGGAAGGGGAAAAAGTAAAAAACAAAAACAAAAAAAAAGCAAAATTAAAATAAATGTCAGTCACTTTGAGGAACTATACTTACGTACATGATGTTATGAGAATCTGGCAGGGCCTAGAAGCAGGCCAAACAGGAAGTTCATTTATCCAACCGAAGAGGATCATGTTCATTGCTTCCGGTTTTGAGGATAGGATATTGTAGGGGACTTGATATGATCAATAATGCTTGTCTGCCTTACATAGACCTTAGCCAGGGATCAGCCTAATCTCGAAGAATCATTCAAATAATTTTGGCAATTATTATAAGGACTTAGAACTGACTGTACCCAGTGTTCAGTGATTCTTGCTTTCTGTTTTGTTACTGTTTAAATTTAAGAGCTCATTTAGGCTGACTCCAATCTCTTGGCACTTGGAAACTAGTTTTCTCAGGTTATCAGTTTTACCTCCTTCTGATGCTTCAAACAAGAGTTGCTGTAAAAGACAGGGAAGCATAGAAGTAAGACTTAGCTAGAGTTTGAGCATTACCACATCAATGGATATGGCACATGCAGAAAATTTATAGGAAAACATCAAGGTAAAATAAAAGATAAAAAGCATTACATCTTTCCACAGTGATGCACAAAGAGGTAACTTCTGTAAGGCTCTCTGATATAAACGGTGGACCTATAAGATAGATACACATACAATTCCATCAGAAAACATGATGAAAAACACCTTCACCATCCTATCTGTTTAAAGAATGGTTCTTCACAATATAATAACATTCAAGACAAAATGGTTATGCTGAGTTTTGGGGTTTGCAAACACTTAGAGTTCTTGAAATGTTAACTTCTATGCTTTAATCCTTTTAAACTGAGAAGTCAACAACAGGGGCAGAATAACTTAAAAAAACAAAAGTGACCCATCTGAGATTCAATCATGGCTTACCTCTCTTTGTCCCTTTAGAACAATCTCAGCAGCAATGGCTCTAAGGAAAAAAAGGAATATAGAAAAGGGAAAAGAAAAATTTATATATCTTTGAACAAAATGAAACACCACCACTGGCAGAATACTGACTGTGGGAATCTGAGTACAAAACTTCCTGAAAGTAACAGGCTAAACTTCCAAGGAGGATAACCTACAGTGAAAAGAAAAATTCAACAATTTTTATCAACTTTACAAGAAAAAAGCAGACCAGTGTTTTGAATATAAATAACGTTCATGAAAAAAATTACTCATAATTACTAGTGAAAAATATCTGGCACTAACACCTTTTTAAAAAGGTAGAAATCATGCTATAATGGTGAGAAACACCACATTTCAAAAGATAGTCTTAAAATGTCTATAACAGATTTGTTTGATAACAGTATTATCTAAATGTTCTTCTTCAAGGAAAATTAAAAGTCTACCCTTTTTGCTTTTAGAGGCCAGTGTTAATGAACACTCACTTGCTCTTGGCATTAAACCTCAGCAAGTGCCAAAAATAAATCTATATTAGAGTAGCAATCTGTTCAGAAAAAAAAAAAAAATAGATGTCATTTCAGATTTACCTGTCTGGAGCAAACCTTATAAACAAAAGCAATAGCTATAAAAACATGAACATGATTGTTGCATTACATTTTCCAGGTGGCCAGGCATGTTGGGATATTATATGTAAACATCTTGGCTTGAAGTTTCAGAATCTGAACATTGCTTTCTTCCCATTCATGTTGAAGTAGCCTGTAAAGTACATTCAGGAAAATGAACAAAGCATTGCAAGTGTAGGGAACCATAATGTGCTCTATGAGCAGAATGTTTGACGAAGGATAAATTTTGGTCAGTTAAGTTCCATCAAGGCTATTCAGCAAATATTTGTAGAATGTCTCTTATGAAAGTTATCCTGGGATAGGAATACGCAAACTAGCAAGAAGTCCAGTCAAGATTCATGCTCATCCTCAACGGACTAAAATAAGGCCCATGTAGTCCTACAGGACATGAAAGCATTCTCTCCAAATAACACTCCTTGCCTCTACCCCAAACTTTTTAAAAGTAATGACTTGATATATTAATGCAATTTCCTGGTATTTTTCTTTCTTACAGTATGCTCAATCTTGAATGTTTCTTGAATTACAATGTAAGTATAATAACTAAATAATAAGTTCTCTATACTCCTGAAAAAAAGAGATAGGGATGACCACAAGGAAATCAAAACACAGAGGTGAGAATTTACCAACAAAACCAACAATTAAACTGCCTAGATTCAAAAATGCCTATCATAATAGAAACTAGTCAAAATATGACATTTTCTTTTATACTTTTATCAAAGGTAATGTTTCATAATTCAAATTACTTAACCTTTTACAGATTAGTATGCCTGCTAAGAAATTTAATTATATAATAATTCACTACGGTTATTTTTGTTACAGCCTTTCAAACACTTCAACCATTTTTCCCGCATACATGCTAGGTAAAATATAAATCCTTTAAAACACAGGGCAATATTTGACAAATATTTTGGGCATCTTATTAACCATAAAATAAACTCACAACCACAAGATACAACTGACATAGTAGAAATGACTGCACAAGTGGAAGACAAACCACTAGTGTGCCTGGTACCTTTTTGAATTAAAAAGCACAATTCTTGAGAGTGAAAATAGGTTTACTCTATTAGAGCAGAGAAACTATTTAATACAAAGAAATGCTCAGAAATCTCCTTCTGATTGAATGTATGAAATAAATCCCTAAATCAGTGCTTCAGAAATGTAGTTTGAGGGTTCAAGCTCAGGAATCTACATTCTAAATGAGCATCCGAGGAGATTTTAATGTATGCCAATATTTGAGAGCAAATGACCTATGTGAAAATATGAAAACCTCTTAAGTAATATTCCTCTGCCATGTTAAACATGCATACTACTTACAATGCAATTGCTAAAGACAGATGGTGTGTGCTTAGGGAACTATTTGCCCCCTTATAACCTGCAGTTTTCTGAATCGACCAGATTTTTTACACTGACCATTTTGAATAGCTAAATAGTTCTTAACAAAACTCTGAAATGGTATAGATCCATGAGAACACAGTGGAAGAACAGACTGTTCTTATCAAGTTTTCAAGAATAATTTTATATAAAGAACCTATACTACTGAGCTGAGGAACAAAAGAATTTTACTTTTTCTTACCTCAGTGCAAGTCCAGAATTAGTTGGCATAATTGAGCAAAACCGTTCCAAGGTTTTGGAATGCTGGGTCTTTGGAACGCAGCTCAAATAAAAGAAAATAACCTGTAAAGGTTGAGGGGGGGAAAAAATGAATGCAACCAAAATGTGAAATCCAATTACCTATGTGTTTTAATGAGAAAACCAAAATGGTCTTTGAGATGTGAATGTATAAATTACAATAATGTATGATGTGAGTTATAGTTCCTACCATTAATTTTATTAGTGACTTTCCAGATATGAATTAGGAAATATGATCTAGTGATGAGAGCCATGGACAGAACACTGACAAGAAGCCAGGAGTCCGGGTTTTCATTCCTGAGTCTACCTTTACTTGCTGTATAGCTGGGCAAGTCATGGGCTAATAATACCTGCCACATCTTGCTCATGGAATGCCCGTGTGTAAATGACTTAATGTCCATAAAGTGGTTTGAGATCCTGGGATAAAGAATGGCATAGAAGTACAAAGCATAATAATTGGTTATCCCGATTAGCAACAAAATCACCCCACAAAAAAACAAAATAAAACAAAAAACCCAAACAAACCCATAAACAGTTTTAGTCTACACTGAGCTTTAGTAGGAGCTTTTTAGCCTACATTGCACTGACTGAAAGGGGTCTCTGAAAATAAATTTTTTTAAAAAAAAAGAAAACCTTATAAATATATCATTAATCAGCATCTACTCTTAAAATTCTAAACACCTGATTTCAGCTTTCTTATGACCTGTGTATGGCTATAATGGCTTGTCAAAATATTAGCAAGAAGACTAGCTACAATGTATAAGTTCATTCTTATTTAAAGTTACAAGAATTTCATTCAGTAAAATTTTCAACTACTCAAGTAAAATATCATAGATACCATCACAATAGAATGTTTTGTTTGATCTCTCTTCATTAATATGTATTAAACCTTAACATCCCTTCAATTTTGCTTCAGTGTTAAGTTTTTAAAATACAACACAATCAATATGTATACCTTAATTGAGCCTTCAAGGGCTCTGTTGCTCGACTTTGAAGAGGTAAGTAAGAAACATGGCCAAGAATAATAGTGAATGCTAGGAAAGGATCCTAGGAAAAGTACTCTTGATATAAAATCATAGTTTTGCTGTCATTTTAAAAGTCCCTTTGTTTTGCACAAACATCTAAAAAAAAGTTTTAAGTTCTTACCCTATTATGAAATTCATAGTTGGACCAGTAATCAGCACTGCTAAAAGGAATGGGGTATCGGGCAGGGACTGTAACCAAACATCTATTCACTAAA
Source organism: Lemur catta (assembly GCF_020740605.2). Classification (NCBI taxonomy): domain Eukaryota; kingdom Metazoa; phylum Chordata; class Mammalia; order Primates; family Lemuridae; genus Lemur; species Lemur catta. Next base: position 42,038,449 of record NC_059133.1, on the reverse strand, counting down.
TCAGTAAAAAATTTGAATTCTTGGACTTTGTTTCTGGATCCAGCAGCTCTATTATTGGCAAAGACAAGATAACTGCCAAAAGAAAAATATTGTAATTTAGAATAATTAAGCCAGTAATTCTCTTACCAAGAAAGTCTATCACCCCTTACACCCACCATATCCCCTTATTCCAAAATCCCATTCTTATTAAGAGAAACTAAACTTACTCCATCCAGATCTTCTGTACTATATCAGATCTCATGGCCACCCCTAATGCTGCCTCATATGCCTCCACTGTCTCTTTAATACTTGATTGAAGAGGATGACAAAGGCTGTTTAAAAAATGAAGGAAAACGTATGTCTACCATTCAATACTATTAGGTAAAGGAATGACAAAGTATATTTTAAACATTACAAATACTGTAACAATGGAGTCCTTTTGATCTTTCTTCTTTAGCATGTATTAAACCTTAGCATCACTTCAATTTTGCTTCAATGACTTTAACATCAGGTTAATTTTAACATAGTGTAATTCAGTAATAAATAGCAAATTCAGGCCTAGTATGCAACATCTTTCCACAGTAGATAATATCTCACCAGTAAATCAGCCACAAATAAGGAACTTGGTGGTTAAACATGTCATCATCAAAATTCCCTTTACATAAACGAGATGGAATGTCAAGAGGTCCTGGGATATTTAAAAGATATCTGAAAAAAAAAAACCCAAAATTGTTTGACATTATGCCTATGTACATATTATAATTTTTTTAAATCCTTAAATTTCATTGAATTATTTTTAGAAAGTAATAAGACCTCTTTTCACATATATACCACACCTCTTTGGTCACATCTCCAGGATCACATATTCACTGAAAATTTTATTGTTTTATACCTACATGGATAACTCCCTTCCTAAAATGAAGTTTGTATTCTATCTCCAAAATTAAAGAAATCACCATAATCCTCTAATTAAACCTAATTTTAAAAAAAGAGACTACCAAGTATCTGACATTTTCTCATAAAACCTGTACATACTTGTAAAAAAGGTTTTTTTTAACAAAACCTCATATCTGAAAATAATCTCTCTCACAAACATGTCCCCCCCCATTTAGGTTTAATGTTAGACATGATTTCAAAACATATTCTATAACACATTGGCCCATAAGACACTTGTCAAAAAGAGGTCTAGGATCAAATGAAGTTGGGAAATACTGCAAATTATACCTCCTTCTAGAAAAGCCACAGTACACAATCGGATATCAAAGGCCCTAAGTCGATCAGTAAAAAAATCTATTTGATTTTGAATAATTCAGTTTCCCTCCCAATGTATTTGAATCTGTGTGTGTATAATACTTAACAGCATCTTCAAAAATAATGTTTTTAAAGGAAATACATTGATCTCAAAAATGACAACCTAGTACAACTATTTACCTTGGATTTTAAAATGATTGCAAAGGAATAAGTTTTAATGGATTAGACAGACTGGGAGACAAACACAACAATAGAAAGAAATGGGACACCTAGAAGTCAGGTTATCCTCCTGACTTTATCCTAATAACTAGCTATATTTCCATGAGTTAATCACTTAACTTCAAAGAATTGTAGTTTCCTCAGCTGAAAACTGAGGGGGTCTAAATAGATGATTTCAAATATTTATAAAACTACAATCACTAGGCTAACTTAAGTACGGTAAATGAAATCCCCAAATTAACTTTTCTGGCTATCCACTTAATCTTCAAATTGATTTGAAACACATGAAAATTACCCTATTTAGTTCTTTCTGCTTGTTATCTTTATACTAAATGTCACAGAGAATTGATAGAATTTAACGCTAGGTAAATATAGTGCTAAGTACTCTGCTTTACAATTTCTACTCGTGAAATTTTGAAAGTATTTTGAACCAATTAAGAGCACTGATTTCTCCTATTAATATACTTTGACTATATTTATATCAATATACAATAAGTATGGCAATGCAAAAATTATCCATTGCCATTCTCCTAATACGACTTAAAAGACTTTCTACATTAACATAAATGCACAATCCTTGTGGAAACAAGGGTTTCAGTATTGTCTAAATAAACTATACACTGGACACCTTTTTCTAATTCTTGTTAGTTATGAATTTTGATTACTTCCACAAAAGAATTTAATAAAGAAAGAAGACTCAGTAAACAATGAGAATATTTGGAGGCAACCCATTTTTCAAATTTTTGTTGACACTTATTTGTTCTGCTTAATTAAGCAGAGATCAAGATCTGAAGATCTTTGATTAGTTACCAGGGCAGACACTGTCAGCATATTCTTTTAAGCTAAACCAATTACCTCCATGCCTAAGGGAAGACCAGAACCAGCAAGTCTGTAAAGAGTTTGGTTCAGCCTTGAATTAGTCGTTTGCCTGAGTTTGAGAAGTTAAAGGAAACTAATTTAAACAAGGGAGAAATTGAGTATGGGAAGCTATAAATTCCTTATAGTTTCATCCTTTTCTATTAATTTGCATTTAAAATTATTTCATTTGTAATTATTTTTAAGATATTAACCTGGATGTGGCAGAGCAAAAAGAATTTCAGCAAGGGCACTAAACTCACTGTCAATAAACTTGCCACCATAAAAGGACAAATATAAAGATCTAGGTCTTGGAAGGAAAAGTGACCCCAAATCTCAAATAAAACTACCATGTTCACAAAAAATTCTGGGGCAGATGGACCACTTACTTAATAAAATTTGGATTATTTTTTAAAATCTGTTTTTATATAACACTGCTATCGGAGGATGGAAAGGGGAGTAGGAAAGGAATACTGAAGAAAAGAAAAATATGTATTTGTAAGCGTTAGACTTGCTAACATAAAACAAAGATTTTATTTTCACTCATCAATATTTTCCACAAGAAATTTTTTGGGGAGATATCTAGCTTAGGTCTTCCTTCTTTGAGTTCTTCCTAACATAAAATAATAGCGTATGTCACAATAAAATATATTCATTTTGATACTATTTTACTTAGGGTCAAACTATATCTATTTTTGTAAATATAGTTTTATTGAAACACAGCCATGCCCATTCATTTACATATTGTCTATGGCTGCTTTCTCACTACAACAACAAAGCTGAGTTGTTTAAAGTAGTGATAGACCATATACCCTGCAAATCTAACACATAAAGTTTGCTGACCCCTGTAGAGAGATGAGGGGGAGGAAGGAAGAGAATTTTAAAAGCCTCCCCAAACAACCATTCTTCATATTCTGCTGTGGCCTCTTCCTACAGCTGGAACAAGAACTCTAAGCAAAACAAATACAGTAAATACAGAGCTCTATATGAGCTATTGAGAAATTGATGGTTGAGAAAAGAATTCTCTCTGAAACTCTACTTAACATTTCACAGGCCAGAGCAGTTCTTTTTGGAATTAACAAAAAAAAAAGAGAAAACGGTTTATTATTTACATCCACTTCAGATCACCAAACAAATAAATGAAAACACATTTTTTTCCAAAAATTACCGAGATTTCTCAGGATAATTAGTTGCTATAACATTAAGCGATAAAATAATAAAAATAATGTAAAAGAATGAGTCACTGCAGTGTTACCATAAACCTTACTTTGCAAAGTGTCTTTAATCCAAAGAATGTAAAAAAAAATTTTTATATCTTGCTTCCATTTTTATTATTCTATTTATTCTACTGCCCTCATAACAGTGGCATATTTTTTTAAAAGTCTAAAATGTAATCTTTCCACTGAACTGTACTATCTCTTATTCCTCTACAAATCAAGAGTTCTATAACTTACCGAAACAGATCCAAGTTATTATACTTCTCAAACCCGGGTTTAAAGAAGGATGCAATAAATTTCCGCAAAAATGGAAGAAGATTATCGCCTCGATTCTATTTTTAAAAGAGGGAGGGGGATATACATCAGCCTTACAGTGTTTAATTAAAATGTTTCAAGGGAGGAAAAAAGCACTTTAAAATAAAATATACTGATTAAGTTTCTTGGGTGGGTGAGGGGTAGAGGTGGTGTTTGAGACACATTCAAGTAACTTCTATATTATAATTCCCGAATTAAATTCAACTAACCATTAAACAGCCTAACATCCAATACTACCTATCAGAAGCTCAAATTTCAAGCACCAATTATCTACTAAGTGTCTATCACATGTTTGGCACTGTGGTAGGTGTTGGGACTGTAAACATAAGACATGGTCCTTGCCTTCAAGAAGTTCTTTTGTATATAAAGCAGCTATAAACAAAATTACAAAGCACTGTATTAAGTGCAATCGTAGAACTATAGCAAAGAGAGAAGGAATACCTAACACAGTTTGCAAAGGGCAAAAGGACCAGGAAATGCTTCCTGGATAGGCTGATAAAAAGGAAACTTGAAACATAAAAACATTATATTTAAGAATTATGAGACATTTTTTACCTGCAAGATGAAGAATTTGCACATATGATAAAAAACCTCTGCATTCTGAGGATTTTTCTCAAATGCAGTAAGCCACACTGCCCTGGCTTTGTCATGCTGATTTGTTTGCAAATATAAAGCAACAAGGGCTTCCAACAATTGGCAGTTCATGGGACATGATTCCAACAAACATTTACAAAGCTCCACTGCAGCCTCATACCTTAACAAGAAAAAAAAAGCCTAAACACATGAAACGATCAATTTTTAACACAAGGTTAGCTGCTTGGCAATTAGGTTTTACCTCTCTAGGAGCTGGTGCAGAGCAATCATGTTTGTGTAAAGTGGAAGACAAGCCTCTATTTTTTCCTCAATAGTAAGGCTTTCATCTGTGCAAGCTTTCACTGCATCTATCCAAAAACATCACAACAACATGAATCGAACATAAAATGAATTATGAGACGGTGTTATTTCAGTTCTAAGAGACCAATGGGAAAAGATGACCTATCCCTTTGCTTGCCCATCATCTTATTCACCTTTGTTGAACTCTTGGCTTTTATCCAAAGGAAGTAATTAAAATAATCTCCCAAATCCTAAAATCCAATCCCTTTCCCTCAACTCCCCTGGCAAGAATAAAACCATCCCACATGAGCTCTCGTATCAATGCTTTTGCTTAAGCAAGTGTCTCTGCAATTATCCTAAATTCCTTAATACTCACCTAAAAAAAAAAAAATCACAGAATAAATTATCTTTTTATTTTTCCCTGACCACTGCAAAAGTCTTGCTCTGCTTGTCCAATAGCCATTTACGAAATTTCCCCCTAAACTAGATCCTTTCCTTACTCCTTCAAAACACACTTTTCCCCTTGTAAAGATTTCATTACTTAATCCTGTTGCTTCTTATAAAATGGTACAGTATTTTACTTTGCATAACTGTCACCATTTCCTCCTTGCCCAATGGTAGCATGATTTCTCAGATTTACAGTTTCAAAGTTAATGTCATCAATTTGAAATTGTGTTCTAGGTTCAAATATAAGGATTCATATCTTATCAAACCTAAGCCCTCACCTCTGCCCTCATTTTGATTAGCATATGACAATGTTCTTCCTATTCTTTTTAATTTCTTCTTGCCTCTGCTTCCAAGAGATTATTTATATTGCCTCTTAGCCTCATTCATTGACTCTACTCTCCCTTATACCTCTTATTGCTATGTTCTTAAATCTCATTTCCTCAGACAAAATGTCCCATAGCTTCAACTATTAAATAATTTACTTTGTAAGCACATTAAAAACTGTAAAGCACTTTGTAACACAGTAATTTCTATGTTAATAACTCTCAAATCCATTTATCTATCCATAACTGTCTACTTAAGGTCCACTTCCTTACTTCCTTCTGCCAACAATCATTTCCACTTGAATGACCAATTACATTCACAAATACTATTCCTACTACCAAAAACAGTTTTCCTAACTTACTAGTTTTTTATTAATGACACTTTTCATTTCATCATTCTCAAAACCCTGAAATTGTCTTTGATTATTCCTTCTCCTCTTCCCTGACATTTAATTTGTACCCCACATATGGTAACTTGAAATGTCTCTAACAAATACTCTCTTTCTCAGGTTACTTTTCTTGTGTCTCAGTTATGGCCATCACCCTCTGGTTGGTTTTCCTACCACTGGTATAATTTCTCTTCAAGTACATTCTCTCTTTCTTAAAAAACCTCTACTGCTATCATCAAGTCTACCATACTTTCAAAGTTCTTGTCAATCTGGTATCATTCCATTTATCAAGCTTAATCCCACTATTGTCTAGCACAGAATTCTCACTTTGATAGTGATTATCCCTTCTTCCAATCCCACTTCAAATGCACGGCATAAATTCCTATATACTTATTGCTTTTTGTTTACTTAGCTCCCTTAACAAAAATGACCTTTCTTTTCTTTCCTGTCTTCACTGTGTTATTCAACAAGCATTTATTAAGCACTTAATATCAGACATTCTTATAGGCCCTCAGAAATATAGAGATAAATAAGGGTCACCCTGGCCCCATCTTGAGGGGACCCACTATGTCAAATCATAGCTGTGCTTAAAGGTCCAGCTTCAAGTACAAATTTTTCTACGAAGACGTCCTTGATCATGCCAACCTACAATAATCTCTTCCCTTTGGGTTCATAGCCTGTACCAAATAATTATATAAATCACAGATCCTAGTCTTTTCTATAGCATACAGTTTAAACTATGCACTAATACAGTTAGTTATATGGCCTTGTATGTTTAGTAATTATTTCAAAGGTATAGATTTTATCTTGCATCTTCTGACTAGGCTATACACTTCTTTTAGAAAGGAACAGGCTTTATACCTTGTATGTGTTTCACAGCAGACATATCACTTAGTAAAATCAAAGTCACTGACTAATAGAGAAAAAAATTAATTGAAAAGACAAGACATATCCTCTTAAACTTCTATCTTAATGGATTGCTAAAAAAAAAAAAACCTAGTTCTCTGATTCAATCAACTCATCAAACCTATAAAATCTGTATTATATAATTTAGCTGATTTCCTTTGTCATAATCAGAAAAATAAATCATATAATGTAGTTCTTGGTTTTCATAGATGCCAATGCCCATCTTATCTGATTCAATCCTTAATTTTTTAAGCATTTACATAATAAATAGTTAAACTACAACCTGCAATATACAGATATAAATTTGTTCCACTTAATTATGAAGAATCATAATAATGGGTGCTTAATTTTCTAAACATTGATGTTATAATTTGTACCAGTTGATGTTATAATTTGTAAACATTTATACTTACCTTCAAAAACTGCTAACAACATGTCAGGATTAGTCTTTACATCCTGAACTGCTTGCCATGGCATTACAAATGATTCTGTGTTAACAATTCTTGAAGGATTGGCATTAGATGGATCATAAAATTTTGAGGGGAGAATGTTGAATTCAATAAGATGTATGTAGGCCAGCCAAGCAAAACATCGATCACTTGGTTTAAGGTATTCAGCTATTATTCCATCATTAGTCGATTTCAATGCATTCTAGGTAAAATAAAAAAATAATCTGAAAGTGTTTTTTTAAAAAATGACTTCTCATACACGATGATTTAAACATAAAGGTAAACAAGTGTTAATTTTGATAGTCACTAATTTTTTTAACGAAAAAATTCTTTAGAGATGTCAATACCAGATGAATATAATTTCACTATGCTAAAGTATATGGCATAATTAATGGAAAACACTGAATTTACTTGTACATTTTAAGTGTCTTGATACTTAAAATCTAATAAGGTAAAAACAAAACAGTAAAAAAATAATTTTAAAAACCACACTCACATAAGATGATTTCCATTATAGACTGATTTTTTTTCCCTTATGGTTTGAATCTTGAAGTTTATCTGGTAGGTACTTAACACACAATAGTATATTTTCATTTAAACTTTATAAACCTTATTTAAACCTTATATTACCCCTACCAAGCAAATGAGCAAATAAAGTCATAAATGTAACCAACATTACACAATTTACTAGTAAGCAGCAAAACAAGGATTCAAATCCAAAAGCTGTGCTCTCACCCTTAAATAATGCTACCTGTAATGTTTTAGACTTTTAAATTTTTTCTACAAAATATAATTAAATGCTATAATAAATGTTTACCTGAAAAATTGCTAGTGCACTTTGACATCTTCCAGTAAATATGTGCAGCTGAACTCTAAACAAAAGAGCCTCTAAAAGCTGAAAGGACAGAATATCTGATGTTTCCCGCTTGGCTGCTCCCATCAGAAATTCCATCATTCTCCCACATACGTAATCCTTTTCTTCAAAGGTACTTTCTAGGTGTAGAAACTGCCCAAAGGGATTTCATATGTTAATCTTGCTTTGTAGGAATAAACTAAAACTACAGATTTGTCACATTTCATTAAGAAACTGTCTCATACCAAATCTTCAGTTTCTACAAAAAGGATAATTAAAAAATGTATAAACCCATTTTTCAGTATTATAACCTAGATTTCCCCTTCTATCACATGTTGCAAAGTGGAATCAGATGAAAACTAAAACAATACAGATATACTCTCGGAGTCATCACTGAAGCAATTTCATCTCTCTTTACCTGATTCTAAAGGTAAATTGCAGCAAGGCCATGATGGATATCCAAAAGTTCACATTTATGATCATATACAATTTGCATTGCTTACGTGTGTGACTATATAACAATCTGAGATGGTATTTATATTAGAAATGTATGGCAAAATACATTGAAGACCAAACAAATTCAAGGAAAAACATTAAATCTTTTGAATATTCCACACCCTATAAAATCTTGTGGTGATCTATAGCATTAACTTTGGTACAAGGCTCCAGGTCAAAAATCAAGCATCCTTTACTGTTCAAATCTATTCAGTACCTGAGCTCAGAGAGTAAGAGTTAGAGTAGCAAATTCATTCATTAAAAGATACGATGTTATACAAATCTATTTGGTTCTGAATTTTAGTTAGCAAATAAATGATATATCTGATAGCAACAGATTTATCTGAAAACGTAATCTGAATCTAATAATTCCTGAGTTTAGCTAATAAAAGTTCAGATTAATGAATACTTATTTCACAAGTGGATCAATTATAACTTTAAGTCTGGGTGGAAAACATCCTATTCTTGGAGAAAGAGGAAGAACCCATTTTTTTTTCCAACCAAATCTTTGTATTTTGGCAAGGTTTCATATTAGTGTTGATTGTAAACTACAACTATTTCCATAAAGAATGAAGAGACCAAATTATTTGTTGTCATCCATAATTTTATACAAGCAATTTAAAAGAAAAAAAATTTTGAGATGTTTTGCAAAAAACTACACTTAACTTTGTCCAAACTAAAACTGTGTAAGTACAGTTAAGTGCAAAATATTTAATAATTTTATATTTTTTGCTAACCAATAACGTTAACAACAACAAAAATCACCTCTTCACTGAATAGTTTCTTTTTGCTTACTTTGTATTAATCCTGATCCAGAAGTGGCTCTGAGGTTACTAGAAACTGAAAGTAAAATTATTATATCTGTATCCAGATAAAGCACATGCTCTATCAATATTTAAGATGACCCATAGAATTATGTTATCTTTCCTACTCACAGTCCAAAAGCTTTGATAATCAGGAGCATATTCAACAGCTGTTTCACACATTTCCTGCACCTCATCCTTGGTTCCTCTTTTGGAGAACAATCTAAGGTAATGGCACCAAATTTCTGGATTGTCTTTGTTGTTTTCCAATGCTCGAGCCAGAACATTTAAAGCAGAATCTAAGGATTCTGAACACAGCCTGTATGTTTTAAAAGAAAAGGCAGGAGCTTTTTTTTAACTAATACTTAAAAACTTAAACAAGTGTAATTAGTCAATTTTTAAATTTCATTTTCTATTATGCAAGGATCACATATGACTAAGGGCAATAGATTAGGATTTTCAATCACATGTATCCAAAAAAAAAGTCCTGATTTCCCAGAGATCCAACAATTTCTTGTTAAGTGAATGTTCAGTAAGCACTTACCACAGATAAAAACACAGTGTTATAAAACCACTAAGATTATCAACTTCAAATGTGCTTTATGTCCATATTCAGCAATACCTTTTATGATTTACACTGTTCAGGAACAGGAAAAGTTAAACAATTCTCTCTCAAGGCCAGCTACCGCCAGCACAAAAATATCAAAGCTTTCAATATAATAGTTCTTTTCAACGGTCAAGGGCTTGCTATCTTTTGGAGAAGATAATTCTCTCTCATGATCCTATTCATAAAATTATGTACAGTTCTTTTGGCCTTCACTCAGTAAATGAGTCAGAAAAGAAAACACTGTAACATATCCCATTAACATGGAAATCACACACAAGGAAAGTTAAATAAGCACCATATCCAGGCATGTGTGGTTTATTAGCACTCCGCAGTGCTGTCTTATTCAAAAGTTTATACTTTTATAGTATGCTTTAAGATAGTCAAATGTGCCAGAGAAGCCTGAAAAAAATAAACCCTTTAAAATAGCTTTAAAATATGATTATAAAAAGATTATTTTACTCCTGGTTTATCTCTACTATTAAAAACTTGAAGTCAGGAGATGCCATTTGCAACAGGAGCTATTGGTTATAAAATATTACTATTTATCTTAAATACACATAATTTAATACCATGCACAGGAAAAAAGAAAATTCACCAAAATTTAGAGGTTTTTAGATAAGCTTTAAATCTCCATTGCAAATTAACATAAAATTTAATCTGTTCCACTATTATTTTTATCATAATTTTATTAAGAGACTATGACTACTTGATTTTTTAAAAAAAACTAATAATTAATCCTCCCACCACTCAGAATTTACTGTCTTAGCTAATCCTACTTTAAAATGAGAGCCTACTGGAGTTAAAAACTTGAGAGTATAATTTATTACCCATACACTGAGCCACGCACACAAACTCAAGATCTAATCTTAAACTTTTCTAATAGCTTTTAAACAATAAAATGCTTTTGGCTTTGTCAAAAAAACAAAGAGTCCATTGATACTAGGAAAGAAACCTGATTACCATAGGTGAAATAAACCTCAAACATAAAAATATAAATGTATAATAGTCTACACAAAGATTTGAAGCTGGCCTACCCTTCATTTTGATTCAAGTACTTGTACGCAAGCTTGATCCAAAGTTGTACATGAGAAGGATTTTCAAGCACACTTGCTTCTAAATTAGCAATGTCATCAGTCTCATTTGTAAAGTATCTGACATCATCTGGAGTGACAACTGTATCCAGAGCTGGAACATTTATTCGCTTCTCTGATCGGAAAGCTGTAAGAAAAAAAAAGTATCATTAGCTTAATACTTTCTTTAATCCACAGACCCAAGAAAAAATGTTCAGTAAGCACTTACCATCTTTGAGATAAACTAAAAACTTAGATTCTAAATGACAGGCAGGAGCTTATAGCTTTAAGGTAGAGCTATCATACATTGGGTCATTAAATATGAAATGTCCTATTTTGAATCAAAAGTTTAGCTTGTTATATCTCAAACAAGAAGCAGTACAATTAATCAAAGTATGCACCTAAACTATCAACACAGTTTGCCATCTTAATTGTAGCTTGTTTACGGCAGCAGCCAAAAAGCCTGGAGAGCGAGTGGCAATGAAATCACCAAAGGCATTTTCCACAGCTTGTTGAGAATTGAGTATTTTTCCTTGCAAGAAGTGATCCAAAGCTTGGAAGAAGTAGTTAGTTGGTGCAAGGTCTGGTGAATGTGGTAGATGACAGAGAGTTTCCAAAGCCAGCCTCTGTAGTTTGAGTAATGTTGTTTTTTGTGACATGTGGTCCTGCAAGAGGATAGGCCTGTTTCTATTGACCAATCCTAGCTGCTTAATCACAAGCATCCTCATCATTTCGTCCAACTGGTTGCAGTAGACATCCAGTGTAATCGACTGACCAGGTTTCATGAAGCTGCAGTGGATAACAGCACTGAACCACCAAACAGACACCACTAGCTTTTTTTGATGAATATTCAGTTTTAGACTGTGTTTCAGCATTTCATCTTTATGCAAACATTGTGCCCAATGCTTGAGATTGCCAAAAAGAATCCATTTTTCATCACACATAACAATACGGCATAGAAAAGGTTTGCTTTAATGTCATGACAGAAAAGAAAGGAAAGCTTTGAGATGATTTTTCTTCTGATGCTTGTTTAATTCAGGTAGTACCCATCTGTCCAGCTTCTTTCCCTTGCTTATTTGTTTCAAATGGTCCACTACTGTTGGAATAGTAATGACAAACCTTGCTGCTAATTCACGCATAGGTTGAGATGGATTCACTTCCACTATAGCTTTCAGCTCATCATTATCCACCTGGGTCTCAGGCCACCCACATGGCTCATTTTCAAGATTAAAATCACCATAATGGAACGTCTCAAACCATCGACGTACCGTGAGTTCATTAGCCACATCTTTCCCAAATACTTCTTTGATATTTTGAGCTGTCTGTGCTGCATTGGTTCCACGATGGAACTCATATTTGAAAATAACACGAATTTTTGACTTATCCATGTTTCACAAAAATTGCTCTAAAAAAATCTGAAAGATAATCATAAGCCAAAATGTGCATTTGAAAGAATGAGGATGTATCTTCACAATAAAAATAAACATAAGTGTCAACATGAAATGTCAGAGATATCAACTGCCAAACTTAGTACTTAAGGAAATCAGACATTTCATACTTAATAACCTCATAATTTATCATCCAAACTTACAGCAGGATAATAGGAGTAATTAGGACTCTCCTAGCAAACAAGAAGTACAAGTCATCCTATTTTAAAGATAAGTGACATCATCTGATAATTTATATTCATTAAATTATAAATTATAATTAAGAAATTAAAAGTTGTAATTTATGAAGATGATTTATTCCACTATATCCAAACTAGAAAAAAAGTATTACATTAATGTAAATAATCACATGAGAGTACACATATCTTTGATACTTGCTAATCCACAAACAGTAAACAAATTATGCAAACTTGAAATTAGAATGCAAAAAATTTTTAAAACTAGGGCCAGTACAACACCAAAAGACTAGCAAAGTGTTAGATAAAGATAGAGCACCACAATTTAATAATTCTGGATCTTAAATTACATAATTTCTTACCATACTTAATTGGTCCTATGGACTGTTCTTCATCACTGCTGAAGCTATTCTCTGAAACAGGTTTTCTCCAAAACTTTGGCTTCCACTTTCTTTTATCTTTGTATGTTGTAAATGGAGGTGCTAACGTAAACAGGAGAAGACTGTTAATTGATATAACTAGGTTTTTATCCTTTTGAAGGCTACCCAAATAATATTTAAGAAGAAATACATTTACTCCATCTTAGAAATGATATCTACTTTATATTAAGAACATAAAACCAAAAAGAGAGAGAGGGATGTACACACATACACACATATATATGTATACTTACTATGACCTTTACTTTCATTGATATTGCTAACAAGGAGAACAGACATCTGGTCCATTGACATCCGATCTTTGTTTATTCCGAAGAGTTTTTCAACATACTTTTCTGAAATAAGAGCAATACTATCTTCATAAAAACATCAATTACAAAGACTGGTATAATTAAAGAATATGACACAAAGAATAGCTTAAGAATTCAAAGAAAAGTATATGGCCCTAATCCATAACTCCTATGACCTTTGAGAGGGCAAAACCTACATTATTTTAACTACTATGGCAAACCCTACCACATCATACACCCAATTTGGGAAGGAAAAAAAGTATCTCCTGAACTGAACTCAATAATTAAGAAAGTTAAAGTCCCAAATTGGGAGTGATGAAATAGATTCAGTAAGTTTACAATCACTTTGGGTTGTGATAACACCAATTTTAGTAATTATCAATTACCTTACTTCCAAAAGATTTGTAGTTTAAGGTTTATTATTAGGCACCAAATCTAGGGAAAACCTTAACAATATTTGCTCAAAATGTCTGATAGTAATCTATGCTTTCTACAATATCTAAGTATATGAAGTACTATTTCATTATAGAATTTGAAACTACAGCCATCTTAACTTCCAGTTCTCTATTTTTGAAAACAGTAAGTGAAATCAGAATGTTAAAATCATTAGTAAATTTCTATACAAATAGCTTAACATTTGCTTTTAAATAAACTGAACTATTTAGATGAGCTCTGTCCAAAGAACTTTCTATAGCATTGGAAATGCTGTTCTATTGGTAAATACTTGCCACATATGGCCACTAAGCACTTGAAATGTGGCCAGTGTAACTGAGGAAGTAAATTTTTACTTTAGTTTTAATTAATTTGAATTTAAATAGCAACATGTGGTTAGTGGCTACTATACTGGACACAGCAGATCTAGATAAAGGGACATAGGTGAATATATTATATTATTGTAGCTATTTAAAAACATCAACAACTAAACATAAAATTTTTAAATTGCCTAAATTCAAATTTTCACTTGGGGAAGAATAAGAAGTTTTTAAAAACCTGCAGCAGCAGCAATTTCTTCATCAGTGCTTGTTTCTGAACAACCAATCAAAGACAGATTGTACGACAGAATGTCCTGGAATAGCTGTTTTCGGCTAAGTGTATAGTCTTCTATATGCTGCCTAAAATAAAATAACAACACAGCAAAGATAATCATGTGTATATTAAAGTTAAGCAACGAAAACCTCCTTGCAAATTATAAAATGCTCACAAATAAAAACAACTCACCACTGACAATCATCATCATTACATGTTCCTGTTAGATCAAAACGGCAGAAACACTGATCCGGTTCAATCATATTACTGTATGATACTGAGCTTAGGGGAAGTTTTTCCTTGGTTCGATAGTATGGACTAAATCTAAAAAGAGAGTGGACAGGCATATTATGCTCCATAAACATTCCTCAGAAAACTAGGAAAATTTTTTTTTTCTCAGTTAAGATTTCTATACTTTGAACTTAAGAGCCAGAATATCAAGCAATAGGAACAAGCTACTTTTATACCAAGAACATAAAAGATTTGAAATAGAAAATAAAAAACCCTGTATTCTAAAAGTAGTGTTTTTTTTTACCACATAATAAAATGCTGTATAATATGGGTATTTCTTGCACACATTACCAGCCAACACACACCCACACAGACACAAATATAGGGAAAAAATCTATACTACCTAGAAGGTGCTTCATAATTTTATGATAAAATGATACCCATTTAACAGTCTCACAACTTCTAGAAGTCTAAAAAATTTGTGGGACAACCTCCCACAAAGTTAATCATCTGAGAATGTCTAAATAAATTTTATGAAGGCTGGCTAAGGCACTCTTTAGACTGAACAGTAGTAAAATTAAGAATCAAAAATTAAAAATCCTCCAGGTATTTTTCCTAAAATCCCTAACACAGAGAAATCCAGAGTTCTCTACATTTCTACCAGTAGCCAGAAACTGGAATTTGATAAGAAATGATAAATCCAAGAGTGCACCAAACCTCACTTCCAGACACAGTGAGTCCAACAGCAACACATGTAATTTTTATTTTCCCTAAAAGGACAGGTTCATTTTCCAGTGACCATGATTCAACTGCTTTTTCATTTATCAAATATTCAAGGTAAAATATTAAGAACCAAGGAGTAATCCTGAAATTCAACCTTACTGAATCTTTCTTTTATACCTGTAGGACTTAAAAACTAGAAGAGGACTATGGTAGGGTCTAAAAGGACACGGCTTCATTTCTGTTGTTTTACTCTGTGCTGTGAGAAAATCCACATCCACAGAAATCTCCTGCAAAAGAAAATAATAATTCTATAAGGCAAGTAAGAATGAGACAAATTCTAAATTTTATAAATATGAAATGTTCAGTTACCTGGCCATGAAAAACCTTTTCTGTAATGCCTGTGGTGGTTTTTAAAATCAGCTGTTTTAAGCTGTCAGCTTTTGAATACAGTTTTTGCAATTCACCAATTTTTAACCCTAGAAAAAGTTCTGGTTTTTCTACAGTATTTTTATTAAGTTTGTTTATGCATTCTTTGTTAGGGGTATCAGTGTGCTTAAGGTTAGGTTTAGTAAAAGAATTGGATTCTAAGAAGGATCTTCTTCGTTCTCTGTTTGAACCAGACAAAACTTCATCATCAACATCATTTTCTTCAGTGTCCAGGGTTAATTTATCTTGCGTCAGATCATGAAGTGAGGGTTGAGGTAAAGAAAATTCAGCTTCCTCTTCCACAACTGGAGCAATATTTTGTTGTTCCTTTGCCTTAAGAGCTCGGGCTTCTTTTAATTTTTGAATTTTCAGGGCATATTCATATTCAAGTTTTTGTAATCGTCTTTTTTCCATAGCAATTAGTTCTGCTGAATGCTTTCTTGGACTTGATACTGGAGAATTGTCCAGTCTCATCATTTTGTTTGGCTAGGGAAGAAAAATGATATAAATATTTTATATCACTGTGATTTTATAAACAATTTTTGGTAAAATAATCATGCTATCCCTACCATAGAATGCCAACATTACAAAACTAAATCAATATAGAGACTAAAACAGAGTTTAACATAAGTCTCCAACAGTGTTGCTAGTTAATCTATGACCTACAAAAAACCAAAGAACAAAGTCAAGACAAAAAAAAATTTTTTTAAAGTAAGCATCCAAAAATGTGGATGTCATTTAAAAACAAAGCTTTAATCTTATTCTCTGAATTTACAGGAAAAAGTTATTTTATACATCTATTACCCTCAAAAGTATCATAAAAACTTTCTGCTTTCCAAAAATAAATATTTCTACAAACAACTTACTCCAAGGCGATCTTGTTCCAGTTTACGTTTTCCTATTTCTTTACTAGCCACTGCCTTTGCCCGAGCAAGCTCTTCTCCATATTTTAGGGTCAATGCTTTCTTAAACGTAACACGTTGTTGAACTCTGTGAATCTGAAAATATAGAATTATGAAAATGTAAATGAAAACGTTTGGAGAGGAAATTTCTTCTTCTCAAACACTGCAGTTTTAGGGTATTAAACTGAAAATAAAAATAATCCATTCTGTCTCAATGCAAGACTAGAGTTTATACATATTTTGATGACTTTATGGGGTTTTTGGTCTTACAGAAAACTTGGCCTATAAAAATGTGTAGTAAACAGAAGGTTATATTAATAATATTTTAATTTTTTAAAACAGGAGCATTACTTGTTCCTGAAGCTTCTTCAAAAACATTTTGTTGACAGTGAGAATTTTTTCAGTTGCCTGAAGCTGTTCTGTGAGTTTTGTAATCTTTGTTTCAGCATTTCTAACAGATTCTTTCTTCTTAGCTTCCTGCTGCACTAGATTCTTTAAAACAGATTCATCTTTCATCAAGAGAATCCTAAACAGGAAATAACAAAATTCTTATTTAATATTTTTCTAAACTAGCAGATTGACACTATCAGAATAAAATATTTTCAAAGTAGTAGACCATTTTAAAAAACATATCTATAATATGCAGGCAAGAATTTAAAAGGATGAATATTTCTACATTCATCAATCACACAGGTATTTAAATTGACACTGTTATATTTTATAATTTTAACTATGGGTTTGATCTTTTTTTAAAAATATCATTTAAGCCTGAGTTAATGTGAATTACAGTTGTAAAGTTTACAGTGAATGTTCAATGTTGGCTGAATCTGACCCTGTATGGATCCTGAACAATGAGTGAAGTGAGGGTTGAGGTAAACTGGAAAAGTTGCTATGTTCAGTTTCATTTATAATGTTCCTAATATGCACTCAAATAAACATCTAATAAATATAAGCACATTTAATTAACTTATACATCTCTAACTCATTTTATCCAAAGTAAGGCAAGGAAGGGGAGAAGAAAGTCTAATTTTTAAATACTTATACATACATACATAAATTTGAAACTGAGAAAAACAGAACAGAAAGACAAATTCATGGATATGAATAAGTTTAAAAGATTTTAAATATTTCACACTACTGAATATGTGGTTAAAAAGAATGAAACATGTTTCCAGAAAGATACCAGATTTCATTAGTCACAACTACTGACATCCAGAATGAATCATAAAGACAGAGCATATGTAATAGGATAGGGAAGGGAAAGACACATAAAGAGTTTTTATAAACTTTTCATTTGTTATAAAAGTCATTAAATAGAATCTAAATGCTTTTAAACTCTTTCAAAATATATATAATACCATTTCTCATTGATAATTTTGGAAATTTTATTTATATTTCATCTATGAAGCACATTTTTCAGATCTCTAACATCAAGATGCCATTATTGCATATCATAGTTTAACTATCAGCATTTTCCTTTCTTAATAGTACATAAAATAATGGTACGCCTTAGATGTAATGAAATATGGTAAGTTAAGCACAAGACAAATATTTAAAATTGAAGAACTTTATAAACATTATTTTCAAATGCATTTTATTTTGTTCAGAACACTTAATATCTAATATCTTACTCGTAAATGAAAAACAAAACATATTTGTATATTTAATATAAAACCTTACACAGTCAATATCTCCTTGAGATGTCTCTGTTGCCTTATTAAAACATACCAAATGACATTCTTTCTCATGGCTTAAAAAAATAAAAAGAAAAGTGGCTATTATGTTAGAAATGAAGCTGTAAATTTTTATTTCTTTTCCTTAATTAACTATGGATGAATGAACTTTTCAAGCTTGTTTTAAAAACCATTAAATTGTTCAAATATTATTAATGATTTTCAACATTAAGAGTTAATTCATCACTATAATAATTTTTTACTACCATGAAGTTCAAGAACTGGTTAGTCAGTTACTAAAAATAGGACAAGAAAAGTCTTACACAGAACCTCCCCCTTAATTTGTAAACCTAAAAGCAGACTGGCAGAAGAAAGCTCACAAATGTCAAGGATAACTAAAACCATTTTGCTCTTCATCAACTAATAAGATGTCTGGAGTGGAAAAAATATGTACCCATAATATTTCTATCAAATATATGGTAATACCTTCAAATGAATTCTATCATTTAGTATGTTCATCTTGTGAGGTTTTACACATATTCTCAAAATTTTCAATCACCACTTGAACAGCATAGCGATTTCATAAAACAAGAATTTTTATGATCATAACTTAATATTCATACTTTATAACACTATAATTTGACCATATGTCATTGATCAGACTAGATGATGACTATTTCCAACAATCAAGCTCACCTTTAACAAAAAAAATTAACTATGGGCCAGGCGCGGTGGCTCACGCCCGTAATCCTAGCACTCTGGGAGGCCAAGGTGGGTGGATCGCTCGAGGTCAGGAGTTCGAGACCAGCCTGAGCAACAGCGAGACCCTGTCTCTACTAAAAATAGAAAGAAATTATCTGGCCAACTAAAATATATATAGAAAAAAAAAATTAGCTGGGCATGGTGGCGCATGTCTGTAGTCCCAGCTACTCGGGAGGCTGAGGCAGGAGGATCGCTTAAGCCCAGGAGTCTGAGGTTGCTGTGAGCTAGGCTGATGCCACGGCACTCACTCTAGCCTGGGCAACAAAGCGACACTCTGTCTCAAAAAAAAAAAAAAAAAAAAAAAAAAATTAACTATGGATGCATAGTTCTTCCAATGAAGATATTTCAAAAAACATGCCAGAAGTTTTAAATAAAATTCCAAAGAGGAGAGTTTTATAAATATTTTTAGCAATGGATGAGCCACGTTATCAATCTGAAGGGCTCCACTTTCTTTTGAAGGCTTAGTATTTTTATTTAAACATTCATTCTATGATGTTATATAAATGTGTAATTCAACAAAAAGGTAGACTTCTACAGTTCTACCAAGTGTAAGTAAAAATTTGTAATCCTATATGTATAAATGACACACCATAAAAATATATTCCTCAAATACAGTAATAATTAGATATGTGAAAATAATAAGGCTCACCTATGTTTTTTAAGTTTTGCTTCTGCATCTGTAACCTGCTTAGTAACCATGGCTATTCTGCCAATCCCATCAATTTCCACATCAGAGCTGGCTGGGGATGATGAACCTGTTTTCAGCTGATCTGATTTAATTAAACGCTGTTTCTCTCGGCTAAAATAATCAATAAAGATAGATGCATTACACTCAAGAATAAACTGAAACTATTTTTCTTTAAAATGTATTCCATTTCATAAAATAAAAACATTAATCACACTAATAACAATTATGAACGATGACCAATATGTATGACCCGAGGTGGCATTCAAAGATGACACTGTAGTCCCTCTCTTTGAGTGCTTTTATCTTTTTCTAAGCTGGTTATATCACAGTGCATCATTGTATTCAAGTCTATACATGACCATCTGGCTCCCCCTTCTGTGAGTTACAAAAACATTAACTGCATCTTGGGAAAAAAACATCATCACTTATTTCCCAGTGCCAGTAAACTTTATAAAGACTAAAGGAAGTTCTGAAAACAGAACATACCTTTAAAGCTAACTACATAAAATTACACTTACTTGGCAATCTCTTCCTTTAACAATCTATATTCAATCTTCTTTTCTTCAGGCAAAGCATCAGGTGTTCGCAAAGGATCGTTTTCTTTTTCAGATTTTGGAGGTACTTTCGGTTTTGAAGCTTGCTAAAAAACATTTGAAGTCAACAAGATCAACAGCTTTCAAAAATTTCATACTAAGATTTATATACTAAAAAAATTAATTGACCATATATTTATCTGTGGGTATAATTATGGATGGCCCATTATGTTTAATTTTTACCACACACTGCCTTGATTTGTGTTGTCTTATAGTAAGTCTTAAAGTTGGTAGATAATTCCTCCAACTTTGCTCTAATTTTTTTCAAAATCATTTAGGCTATTCTAATAGAATTCATTTGTCAGTTTTACAAAAAAAAAAATCTTACTCCAATTTCATGTGAATTGCACTGAATGTAAAGAACAGTTTAGGGAGAAGTGATATCTTAACTGTATTATTTATTTCAATCCATGATCATGGTATGTTTCTCAATTTATTTAGGTGTATTTTGATTTCAAGATAAAATTTTAACATCTTGATCTTAGGCATATTTTATTAGTTTTATACCCAGAGATTTCATGTATTTTTGCTGTGTTTTGATCTCTAATATAAATGATGTTATTTTTAAATTTTAATTTTCAGTGATTCATTGCTAATATATAGAAATACAATTACTCTTTGTATACTACTTTGTATTCTGTGACATTGCTAAACTCACTTATTAAATATAATACCTTTTTTCTGGTATACTTTTTGGGATTTTATGAAAAGAAAATCATGTCATCTGCAAATAAAAAAAAATTTGCATTGCACATTGTAATCCAGTGTATACTGAATACATTTAGAAATACCTGAATATCTTCATTATTTTCTATTCCTTTTTCTAAAACAATCTTGGTTGATAACCACCAAAATAATTGTATAAACCACCAAGTAGTCAAGACCTACAGTTTGGAAAATCACTGAATTAAGACATTTCTAAACAACTGTTGCAATGGGGAAAAAGAATGAGTTGTACTTAGATCGCACACTTTAATAAGAACTCTTTTCTGGTAACATAATGCAATTCTAAAACAACAATTAATCTCTGTAGTACACAGGACAATTATCCAATTTTACTATTTTGAAGGGACCAGTTAATAGGAAACACAAATCAAGGAGATTTTTAATAGTAAAACTGATCTAAATTGATACATGCTTCATTATTTAAAGTCTTAATAACATAAATACTTAAAATATGTCCACAAATCCATGTATTAAAAATCTTTAACTCTAAGGTCTAATTATCAGGAAAAAATAAACTTTAATAATTGTTGACAGATCATCTTTATTTTCACCTCTCATTATTGCACCTACCTCAGCGGTTCGTCTTGCTTCTTTAATCATGGACTCTAATCCACCAAAAACACTATTAGTTGATTTGGAAGCCTCTCCATCAGATTCACTGTCATCTGAATCATTTAGTGTTACAACCACTGATTTATGCTTTGGAAGCTACAAAGACAATATATTTGTTACTCTTGATAACAAAAGTATGTCTATTCTTTTATTGGCTCTACCACAATGAGGGGCACAGCCTTGGACAAGTTTTTAACATCTCTGAATTTCAATCCACAAAAATAATGGGCTCCAAGTAAGCTGTCTATGGCTCTTTCTGGTTCTATTACATAATTGATTTTATCTCACTCCACTAATACTGGTTATATGCCAAAAACATAAAATAGCCTATATTCTTTAAGTCTTTCTAGACATTATTATGATTACCTCCCTCATTAAATTTTATTTTCTTTAACATTCTATAAAGAACCATAATGCCATCTAAATTAACCCTTTTAAAACCAAAGAAAAATTATTTTAATAATGCTACATAATAATTAAAAAAATGTTGTAGTCTTTGTGGTTACATATAGAGAGTTAAGCTGCCAAAGTTGGTTTCCCTAACACAGGCAAGATTTCAACTTGGCTTTGTTCCATTTATTTTACTTTCAAGCCTTCAGAAAACAAGGTAGAGAGGCGGCCTGAGGTGATCGGTGAAAATGGTTCACTATTCACTTGACCCAGAAAACCCCACAAAATCATGCAAGTCAAGAGGTTTAAATCTTCGTGTTCACTTCAAGAACACTCGTGAAACTGCCCAGGCCATCAAGGGTATGCATATACGAAAAGCCACCAAGTATCTGGAAGATGTCACTTTAAAGAAACAATGTGTACCATTCCGACGTTACAATGGTGGAGTTGGTAGGTGTGCCCAGGCCAAACAGTTGGGCTGGACACAGGGTCGGTGGCCCAAAAAGAGTGCTGAATTTTTGCTGCACATGCTTAAAAATGCAGAGAGTAATGCTGAACTTAAGGGTTTGGATGTAGATTCTCTGGTCATTGAGCATATCCAGGTGAACAAAAGCATCCAAGATGCGTCGCCGAACTTACAGAGCTCATGGTCGGATTAATCCATACATAAGCTCCCCCTGCCACATGGAGATGATCCTCACTAAAAAGGAACAAATTGTTCCAAAACCAGAAGAGGAGGTTGCACAGAAGAAAAAGATATCCCAGAAGAAACTGAAGAAACAAAAACTTATGGCACGGGAATAGATGCAACATAAAATAAATGCAAATAACAGCAAGAAAAAAAAAAAAAGGTAGAAAACTGTGTCTTCAATGTCCCTTAACAAACATCACAAATAAATCATTCCATTACAGTACAGTCACTGGTTTGAAAATATGGGCAAAGTATAAAAAGAGATGAGAAAAATACAAAACATACATGTTGTTAAAACTGACTCCAGAATTGATAGAAAATCTGAATGAACCAATTTCCATAGGAAAAAAAATTGAAGAAATGGCAGAGAAAAGCATACCACACTCTGATGAGAACAATACTTCCCCAAATACCCTATCACCAAACACTACCAGTTTAGTGAAGACGTTGCTCTCACTTCATCAATAAAAAATAAATTTTAACAATTTGTATTTTTATGAATGTATGTGCATATATAAATAAACCAGGGAGTAGGAAACAGGACAGCAAAACTTCATACAAATTTCTCACAACCCATTTGAATAAAATATTAAATTTTTTGTCTGTTTTTACCGAGATCACAGTTCGTGGAAGACGAGGTCCTCTGTGAAACTTTGGATTCTGTATCCTAGGCTGAGATACCGTATTAATACTGACTATTGATAGATTGCTTCTTGGCACAGGCTGTGAATTGTTCAGAACTGGAGGTGAAGGTGGGTCACTATTACTGGATGTTTCCTAAGTAAGGAAGAGATTGCTGTAAAACATTACTACATAAAAAGAAACTTCTATCATCTTTAAAAATCTTGAGCATAGCAGTATAAGACTTATTCTTACTTTGCTGAAAAGCCTAATGAATCCCAAATAAACAGAAAAAAAAGTAGGACTACCCTAAAACTAAGCTCAAGAGCACCACCTAGAGATTCAGATACCTAAATTACCTCTGGCTTAAAAGCTCTTTTGTTTGCTAGAGATTTAAGTAGCTCTTCTCGAAGCAGCATTTCTTCTTCCTCTTCCTCATCTGCAAAAGGTGGCTTTGGAGGCTGTTCTGGATCTTCAGGTGGGAGAGGTGGTAAAGGTGGCAGAGGAGGTAGAGGTTCAAGAGAAACACACAAGCCTTCCACATAAGGCTGGCTCAAAGGTGGCATAGACTATTTTTTAAAAAGAAATAATTATTACAATGCAAATTTTATTAACTGCAAATGTTCATCTCTGCAGCAATATTAAATTAGAGAAAAGTAAACTTTAGGTATTATTTTAGCTGTAAGGAAACTAAGTATACCGTAAATTTAAAACTAAACCAAGATTCAATATTCAACCATGAAAAAGTGTTATTTTTGCAATTTTTAAAAAAAATCAACAATTTTTGAAATCTCTGTTCCCACTTTTATCTCCATTTAGCCTTCTAGAAGATATAGAAATTAAATTATATAGGGCCTTTCCTTCTAGATGACTATCTGAAAACAGGCAGAGATATTAAAACCAAAAATATAATATTGAAGTAAAATAAAAATTAGGAACCAAAGGGATTCTGGGAATAACAGCCCAAAATACCTTAATTAAGTTGCAAGAGGAATCATGACAACTCTCATAAAATGGCTTCTTAGAGATTATCTATAAACGAAACTAATTTTTATACAATTCCCTGAGTTTGGGTATGTTTTTGCTTCCAGATCTTCCAGCATTGGTCTTGGCATTGAGCTCATTCATTCTCCAGTTCCCAGAAGAAAACATTTCAAGGAAGGAAAAAAAGGGTTGTTTTCTCTCTCACTCTCTGCTCTAACATTTCCCTCACCATAAACATCCTAGGAAGACACAAGATGTCTGTATCTACCTAGTGAATATGAACTGGAACTGGAAAAGTTCTCTCTCTTACCTAGTGAGATACTCAGTTTGATCTCTAGGCCCTCTCAATCTAGAAATAACTTCAAAACTTTTACTCTGTAATTCCCTCACTTCCTTTTTTTTTCTTTTTAAATGGGGGACTGGTAGTTCTTTTAAGTGTAAGACAGGGGGAAAATAAATTTCCATAGGAAATGCTTTTCTTTTGCTGGATTTTCAAGTTAAAAATAACTGTACTCATCAAAATAGGAGAAAGGGGAGAATTAATATTTGAAAGTATCCTAACACAGGTAAATCCTAATTCCCCCAAAAAGAGATAAGTCAAAACAGTAGATAACTTTTATTCTGCTTTGGAATAAATTTTCTGACTAGCTACTGGCTGAGAAGCAAAGGTAAGAAAGAAGGAGACATGCTAAGTGCTCAAAGAAAGTCAACATGAAATTTAAAAATTTAGCTATGAAAAAAATCTACCAGATGGATAGCTTGCCAGTAAACGCACAACTGTTTATTCTGCATATTTCATTGCTATTAATTCTGGTAAGCAATTATGATTTTTAAGCCCTCTTAAAACCTAACTATTCACTCATTACACACCAGTTTTTGTAAAATTAGAAAAGACAAGGCAACACAATAATTTTCTTAGAAATCATATCAATTCTGACTTACAGAAACCTGAGGTGGTGGAGGCAAAGAAATAGATGGTGCTGGAGAAAAATACCCCAATGAACATTCAGAGAAGAACGGTGGTTGTACTGGTGAAGGAGCTATAAAAAAATTTTTGATAAGAATTTAATAATACAAATACCTCAACAAAAATATATTAAATTTGTGGTATAAGAAATACATCTAGGTTGAATGCAAATTAGATTTTATCAATCTCTGACAAAATCTTTAATCCCCATGAGTCCACCACCTCTACCCACTTAAAACTGTCACATCATCACATAAAGTCAGCCATTCACTTTAAGCTGACGATTAGTCCCTCAAAAGTCTCATGTTGTTCCACTTCTCACCTAATGATGACAGTAGGGAACAGATCAGGATAGGTTAAAAGATATATATATATATATATATATTTTTTTTTTGGCAAACATACTTTTTACGAAATAATGAAACAAAAAATTCCCCTGAATCCTGCCAAAGTGCCATTCTTCCCTTCATGTGGAGCAAAGAAAACTGAGGACATGGTCTATACAAGCTGTGTGGAAAGCAAATAAAACTAGGAATGAGAAGAACTACTTACTGTATTTAATCAATAAGGTACAAATTTTTTCTCACGTTAATTCTAAAATAATTACAATCAATTCATCTCAGTTAAACTGTTAGCATTTTTCTTCCTTGGTAACAGATAAAAATAATTAGGCATTTTGGCTTAATGATTTCTTAGGCTCACTGAAATATGGCAGATTCAAAGACTGCTCTTACTACCCACTAACTATATAACCTCAGGGAAAATCTAAGGTTCCTTCTTTATCCCATTTGTCTCACAAGTCAATACAGATATTACCCATGCCTTATAAGGGGTTGACTTGAGGTCCAAATGAGAACATCTACATACACATTGATCTTTAGAACATTCTACTTCTTAAAAATATAAATATTTATAGTTAACATGGGAAAAAGTTAAAATTTGACAAAGCTGAGTGAGGAGTATGTTCTCTGCATAATAATTTTTTAGAAAATTTAAAAAGCATAGATCATAAAGTCATTTTATAGAAATACAGAATATTAATATTGTCAATACTTGGGAATTATAAAGAATCATCCAAGAATCTGAAAATAAGAAAATTAAAGATTGATCAATTTTCAATCTTTAATTGAAGAGAGTTAAATTATGAAATCAAAACATAATGTAAGATTATCAACATCAGCTTAAAACAACCTGAAAATAAGCACTTTTGGTAAACATTAGCCAAATAATATCTGTTTTGCTTTGTCTCTATTCTAAACACACCAAAGTAGGAGTCTAGTTTTGATTTGGTCTCACAGTATGACAGGGAGAAATACACTGATCATGTGGTCTTTTAAACACTGCTGTTTCTGGAATGCCAACTGCATTGTTATCTGTCTCCATCTTATGTTTTCAAATTAGTGAGAAGTCGTCTCTCACAGCTAATCACTCCTGAACATAAACAAAAGCAAGTTCTGGCCGTCAAAGATAGAGTCAGATTCTAGACCATGCAATTTAATGGAGATACAGCTCTGACCAATCCTAACTAGCCTTTCTTGAGATGCCACCGGTATCACTTTCCATCTCCAAATTCCTACAAAGTATAATTACTGGAAGGAGACAGGAAGCCTAATAGCAAAAAAGATCTTTCTTTCTTTCTTAACTAAAGCAGAAAGATTCTTGGATACCAAGGGTTTGTTACGGTTTTTTAAAAAAGAGTAGTGTTCTCATCTTTCCCACAATCTTCACTTTTAAGATCAGACTTTAAACAATGGTTTTTTTTACTTAAAGGCTACCTAGAAACACTTGGAAATAAAAGTTAACATAACTTATTTCAGGTTTGCTCTCTAAGTATTTAGAATACCAAATAATGTCCATGATTACACATTCCATCAGCAAATTTCACTTTTATTACACATTTCTTTCAAGGTTTTGAGTAGCTTAATGATCATTCTCTCATAATTGTAAATACACAAATGTTTCCAGTACAGCTCATACCTGGAGAATTGGTTTCACTATCTGTATCCATAGCAACTTCTTCATAGTTATCATATTGATAAATGCCTCCTCCACTATCAGTAGGTTGCTTATCTAAGGATCGCCTCAGGTCAGGATCTGAAGACTAAGTATACAACACTATTTTTTAGTTTCAAAGCATTTTCTGTCTTAGGCTATTCTTAAGCTACAAATCACAAATAAACTGATAATTATCTTCTAGGAAACAGTATCAAAAATCATGGTGATTCAGTTAGATCTGCTTATCACATCTGATTTGGGAAATTCAGTTTACATGACAGGTACACTGTGGTTGCCATTTTATAATTGCATCACCAGATAGAAAATGGAAATCTAGCAAGTACTATCTATATAAATAAAATTCCCTATAGTTAGCTGAGCCACTAAATAATCAGTGATTCCTCTATTAAATGACACCAACCTCTTGAACACGTCTTCCATATGATTAAAAAACTAGAGGGGCCGGGCGCGGTGGCTCACGCCTGTAATCCTAGCTCTGGGAGGCCGAGGCGGGTGGATCGCTCGAGGTCAGGAGTTCGACACCAGCCTGAGCAAGAGTGAGACCCCGTCTCTACCAAAAAAAATAGAAAGAAATTATCTGGCCAACTAAAAATATATATACAAAAAAATTAGCCGGGCATGGTGGCTCATGCCTGTAGTCCCAGCTACTCGGGAGGCTGAGGCAGTAGGATCGCTTAAGCCCAGGAGTCTGAGGTTGCTGTGAGCTAGGCTGATGCCACGGCACTCACTCTAGCCCGGGCAACAAAGTGAGACTCTGTCTCAAAAAAAAAAAAAAAAAAAAAAAAAAACTAGAGGAATAAATATACAAGTTTTATGTCATGAAGACTATATTAACAATATTTCCCAAAAATTGAGTAATATTTTAATCATGAATAAATTAGTGATACCTGAAAACTCTAACCTCTGGGTCAATGTGTTTGTCTATTGTGTTTTCTTTTTTACTTATGACATTCCACTCACAGAGTTAATAACTATTAATAACTAAAAACTAGCAAAACCTATCCACATGGAGGTAGAAGAGTAATGTGCAAATAATACTTATCTCTAGAAACAGATTCTATCAAAGTACTTTTTAAAAGTTCAAAGCATGAATATTTACAATACTAATAATATTCCTTGGTTAGGCAAACCTACCTCCTGACTCTCTTTAATTAAAGAACTTATTCTTTAATATCCCTCTACTCTTTATAAGTACATTCACAAGTGTATTCTTAAAGACACTATCAATGACTTATACATAGTAAATGTTCAACAAATGCATGATGATTAAATAGAAAATAGCCACATGCACTAAGGTTATTACTCTATGATGATTTAACATTCTTTAAAATAATCCATACCAATTAATCAAGACACACTTCTCATTCTACATTACTAAACAATAAAAAACTAATGAAATTCTACCTTTGTACTTAAGAAACAGACATTTTTGAAATACGTCCTCAACACAATTTAGTAATCCTATTTTCATCTAAATAGAAAATGATAAAAGCTAGAAGCAGTCTTTGCTAACCATAATTTTAGTCTTCCTTTAATTTTTTCTAACACATGTAACTATGAAAGACTCATTCCCAATTATAACCTACTCTCCTTTTTCCCCAAGAGTTATTTATGTAATAAGCTCTATCAAAAATAAGATATTTGCGGTTTATCTTATTTGACAGAATCTATAAGACTCTAAGAACACTTAAATTTGAGTAATATTTTGACTTTATATTTTTGCATTTCTTACCTTGCTTCTTGATCTCCTCTTTCCACCAACCAATTTCATGAATCGATTGTACTGCTCTTCCTGATTTGAGAGATCTCGAATTTTTCTGATTTCTTCTTCTCTTTTCCTTCTCTCTTCTTCTTCAGCTTGTTTCCGCTGATCCTCTTCTTTCTGTCTTTCCTGTTCTTTTTGTTGTTGTAGTTTCTTCCATGCCTTTGTTTGCTGTTTCCTCAATGCTTGTTTAGCTAAATGAAAATACATAAACATTAGTATCTGTTAGAGTTAGAATTTTATAGAAGATAAAAGAAAATAAGAGCTTTAAAAATTATTTTCATCATCACTGAGTCATCTACACAGTTGCTCCTCTAAGTTCTGTTTATATAGGATTATCTTCCATTTTAGGGCCCTATAATTCCCCAGACTCGAAGCTTTCTGAATTAAAATCTAGAAACTATACTGAAAATATTAATTCAACCTTAAAAATTTAACAGAAATGATCACCTGTTGTGCTAACTTTTTTGGCCGAATGTGTTTTTGTACTGGTTTTAACTTTTTGCTGTACAGTTTTCGTTTTAGTCAACTTTTCTTTGCTTTCTTTCATCACCTGCTGTTCTTTTTGTTGCCATTTTTTACTGGCTGACTGAAGAGCCAAAAGACGAAGCTGTAATTCAGATAGCTCCTCTTCATCTTCACCAAGTTTCTTTAAAGCAAAAAGAAACAGTTAAAATTTTTTAATTCTATAATTTAACCTCAAACATTTCACCAAGTCAAATCTTTAAGACTAGAATTTAAAGTTAGTTTTAAGGCAATTATTAAAGGTCAAATACAGATAAAATAAGGAAACAAATTTACTTACCATAGCCCAAGACCCTAATTTAATGCCTTTAATACAAACAGAAAATCAATCTGAGGAAGGTATTTGTATACATGTAAATATGCAGGGTTGGGACAGGGAGGGTATAACTGATAGAACAGGATGATGCAAAAAGGGAAAACTAGAAATTAGAGGTTTGCATTTAAAAGAGCTTCCCAAACCTGAGAGAGTAAAAATCTGATGGCAGCAAATACAAGTAGAAATCAAGAACCCAGGAGAGGTAAGGAATGAGAGTGAATTGGTTCCATAACGATTTTCTAGCCTCACATGTAATACAGAGAACAGATCCACTGAATGTCAAGACTCAAATTTGCAAACTTTCTTTTTTTATGTATTTTTAAATTCTTTAAAGTACTGCTGAAGATAAAAATCTATAGAGATTTGCTTACATTTGACTATTATGTGTTCTAAAGCTACAGAAATTTATTTCAATATTTAAAATATTTAGAACACACAAAACTTCATGGAAGCTAAAACAGGAAGATGTTAAAAGCAGAGGTTTGAGAACTTTTTCTAATTGAAATAACTTAATTTTTTCATTTCATTCATTTTTTCTCTTTTCTTGAGATGATTTTAAAAATTAATCTATTCTCCACATTAAAGCTGAAATATAACTGGAAATGTCAGGTTCCTAAGCAGAGGTTCTTAATTGGAGTCCATGGATTTTTTTTTTTTTAGGCAGAGTCTTACTCTGTTGCCCTGGCTAGAGTGCAATGGCATCACCGTAGCTCACTGCAACTTCAGACTCCTGGGCTCAAGTGATCCTCCTGCCTCAGCCTCCCAAGTAGTTGGGACTACCAGTTCACACCATCACAATTGGCTAATTTTTTCTATTTTTGGTAGAGACAGGGTCTTACTCTTTCTCAGGCTGGTCTCAAACTCCTGACCTCAAGAAATCCTCCCATCTCGCCCTCCCAGAGTGCTAGGATTATAGGCGTGAGCCATGGTGCCTAGATGAGTCCATGGATTTTAATGGAGGGGAGGCTCCTTTGGCCTCTCCACCCCTAAAGTTAAGCACAAAACTATGTGTGTTTTTCCTTTATGTGTGTGTATGGAAGGGAAAGGAGCCGAGAGAGTCCAAGATTCCAAAAGGTTATGGTCCACTTATCCAATAACTTTTTCTTATAGGTGAATTGTAATTATTCACCTAAAATACAATTAAATTCTTTCTATTCTTAAGCATAAAGAAAACAGTCGATCCAAACTAATGGTGTCACCTGAATATGAACTACTATAAATCCCTTATTAAACTACCATCGTATACATCAGTACTTCAGTTTAACCAAACCAGGAAATAGTTACCCTTTCCGTTTGTTGTGAAATAACACGTAAACAATAATTTTTGAACTATCCTTTTTTTTTTTTAACTCTAAGTCACTTAAACATACCAAATTTTATTGTTTGGTACTGAAATTCCAGAGCTGAGCTGTCCAATATGGTAGCAATGAGCTGCACATGGCTTTTTTTTGTTTGTTTTAAAGAGATAGGGTCTCAATGTGTTGTCCAGGCTGGAGTACAGTGGCATGATCACAGCTCACTGTAACTTCAAATTCCTGGGCTCAACCAATCCTCCTGCATCAGTCTCCCAAGAAGCTGAGACTACAAGTCCACTCCACCATGCCCAGTGAATTTTTTTATCTTTTGTAGAGACAAGGTCTCACTATGTTGCCCCGGCTGGTCTCGAACTCCTGGGCTCAAGCAATCCTCCTGCCTCAGCCTCCCAAAGTGCTGGGATTACAGATGTGAGCCACAGTGCCCAGCCCACATGTGGCAAACTGAATTTTAAAATTTGTACCTAAATCACATTAATCACATTTCAAGTTCTTAATAGCCACATGAGGCTAATGGCTACCAAATTGGAGAGTACAACTATAGAACATTTTCATTATTATAGAAAACAATGGAAATTTAGTTTAACTAAAATAAACCTATCATCACTATTCCATTGAGACTTAAAAATCTGATTACTTTTTGTAGTTACTTCCTTTGGAATGAAAGAAACTACTGATTCTGTTATATAACACAACAAGCATATATATATATATATATATATATATATATATATATATATATATATATATATATATACACACACACACACACACACACACATGCTACACCTTAAGTAGCTACTTAAACAGCAAGAGCACTGAACAAGTAGGAGTCAGAGAACCTCATTTGACTACTTGTTCTGGCACTTAATTCCTACGCATCTTTAGGCATATCACTTAATTTACCCAAATGAATCCTACCTCATCTATAAAACATACATAATGTCAACTTACTTCATAGAGTAATCGTGAGGATATTAAAAACTATGTGTTATTTTATCAGCCCTAAATTCAAGACCATCTTTTCCTAAAGCTCCTTGGCTGTTTGAATTATTTTGATTTACACATAAAAACAAATTGAAATCTCAATAGAAGAAACTACAGATATTTCAAATCTCTAATTCAATAAAGAAAAGGCTTGGGTTATCCACTGCCTATTACATGTTAAACACAGTGCTTGATCCTCTGTACTTTATGAAACCTCACAGCAACCCAGAGAACAGATGACATTAAACTCATTTTGCAGAAAAGAAAATGGAGGCAAACAAAGGCTAAATAGCTCACACACAAAGTCACTCAGCTAATAAGAGGAGGAGCCAGAATTTGATACCAGGTCAAAGTCTACCTAACTATAAAGCTTTCCCACACAGGATGATCTACAAAAACTACAAAATCTCTGAATCAAAATGAAAAATTTCAAAAAACAATCAATAAGGTCATCTATAGGAGTATGTATAACACTTCAATTGAATATAACTTGCAGAACCCAGTGGAAAGAGACTCCAAGATGTCTCTCCAGAATGTATCTTTAAGGCTTATGTCAAAATAGGGTTATATCAATGATCAAAGAAAATGAGTGGAAAGCAAGATAGGATTTCCCTTCAAAAGAACAGACTAAAGCAATGCAAGAATGGGTCTTACAGAGATAACCCAATGCCACAAAGCAGTATCTTACCTTTTCAGATAGAATATCTGAGGTACTAATTCTTCTTGTTAAGTTTTGTTCTTTATCTTCTAATCCTTTAAAATAAAATAGCATCTTTTGAATACTCTAAGAGATAGTCACAATCAATCTAAAATAAAATAATGCTATATAATATTTAGTAGTAAGGCATATCAATAAAGGGTCTCATTTTTTCAATCTCTCAACCAAAAAGAATTCCATTAAAGAGAAGGAAAATCTGAACAAACTTCTCATATCAGCCTCAATTCTGAGAATTATGAGGCAATGATACAAAATATTAAATTAAAACTATACTTTGATAAAATGACTTCTGAACTAAAACTAATTATTTCAAATAGGAATAGAATTTATACAGTAGATATTCAAGAAGCAAAGCTTCATTATCAAGTAGATTATCCACAGATAGCATGATTAAATTAATTTAGGCTTCTAAAGTTGAAGTGAATTCAACATTTCAAGACTGTATTAGACTCATGCATCAAAGAACTGGTCTTCTATTTATCTAGAAAAGCATTAGCAAAGGCAGTTTAAGTATTAACAAAATTAAGTTCATCCACATTTTCCAGAAATCTAGCCTAGGCCCAGAATTCCAATGATGCAGTGTACAAAATTTTACATTTATATATTATCTAATCTACAACAGATTTACAAATCACACAATATGGTTATAGTACATTTACAATACTATTAAGATATTTTTGTAGTTAAAACAGATGAAGTAAAAAAACTCAGAAATCTTTCAAGATGACACAAGTAAAGTTGCAACGCTAGGATTTAAACTAGATCTAAACTCTAAGCCCAAGTTTTTTTCCACAATACCACACTTGTCAGTGTTCCAAACAGCCTAATTTGATTGCTCAAGTGTCTACTGGTGAAAGAATATGCAACTTATTCAATAAGAAGAGAAATGACTAATCAAACACCTCAGTGAAAGTAAATAGAAGGCAATGATCAAATTTCAAGATAGATGAGTTCTGCTATACGGCTTATTCTATAAATGTGAATTTGTTGTAACATGATTGGTATATTAGAAAATAACTTGAGGATAACACAAATTTTACATCTACTTATATGTGGTTTGTTTCAGAGAAACACTAATAATGCAGAAAGTCATCTGAGCCTTGTAGGAATATACAAACCACACATACTTCAAACAACTATCAGCTACCACAGTTCACTGTGTATGTTATGCACCATACCCATTCACATCTTGTGCTACAACTTATCCACTTCGTAACAATGCATGCTCCACTTCATAACAATGCGTAGCTGCAAACCTTCTACTTCCACAAGCACACTTTAAGACTTTTTCAGGGTAAACTGGCATGTATTATAATATTTCAAGCATTTTTTAATTCATTTAACATGTAAAACTATGCTATCATTTTTCTTCAATTCCTATCTTTTTTTATGTGTCACTGACAAGTTTGAGTGCTGTTCCTCTAACCCTACTTTCTCCATACACTCTGGTTTTTATTGCACAATTCTGCAGTGTGGTGATATTTAGGAATGCATATGTCCCATTGCAGCAAAATTTACCTTACTTCAAAAACCATGAGACTAGTAATGACTATTAGACAAAAATAAATGGGAAAAAAATGAAGACAAATAGCTTTCCAGTAATTAATAGAGAAAGAACTACAATTTTTCTCCTACATGAGAAACCTATGAGTTTCATTAGGTCATGAGAAATCTGTTGGTTGATTAGGATCTCATTTGTCTATTAAA
Source organism: Lemur catta (assembly GCF_020740605.2). Taxonomy (NCBI): domain Eukaryota; kingdom Metazoa; phylum Chordata; class Mammalia; order Primates; family Lemuridae; genus Lemur; species Lemur catta. The sequence goes on along the minus strand of NC_059133.1, from coordinate 42,003,685 downwards.
AATGGCAGCACCCCTCCTCCGCCCTTTAATGTAGCACAGAGGCAAATATTCATTAACCTAGCAGGTACCTTATGGGTATGATGCTTCCCTTAAAAACAAGTACAAACCATAAATTTCAGACAATAAACTTTACTCAAAGATTACAAATGCAGGTTGTTTAAACTAACTAAATGGGTAATTAGACACTGTCTTACCACTTTCATGGGTCTGTACAATAAAAGTATCTCAATTTTACTCAAAACCTCCAGAATGAAAATTGGTCTTATACAGTCATACAATATTTAAAATATTATTGAATGATACTCTAATGTGAACTAGAGATAAAAGTCATCAGCACACAGATGGTAGTAAAAACCATAATAATAAAAGATTAAATAGTTACACAAGAAAAGTAATTCTAAAAAATAAAAAAGGAAATCAGAAAGTTATAAGAAAATCCGTATGTACAATAGTACAGAAACTCCAAAATTGCAAGATAAGAAAAACATCACTGAAAATAGAAGAGATGTTTACCCACCATGGATCATTCTCAACATTACAACCAGAGTGATCCTTTGAAAACATAAAACAGATTATGTCAGTGCTTAGTTCAACACCCTGTGAGAGCTCCCCATTTCACTCAGAATAATAAATTCTTACAAGGCTTTTATAAGATCTGTCCCCACCCCAATCTCTTCTCTCCCTCTATTCATCCTCTTCACTCTTGCCTTTAGTAGCATAGGCCTCCTTGTTATTTCCCAAATATGCCAGGTATCCTTCTGCATAAGGGTCATTACTGTAGTCCAGTGATTCTCAAACTTTAGTACGTGTTAGCATCAAAGAAGGGCTGGCTGTACACAGATTGCTGGGCCTCATTTTCACAGCTCACAATTCAGTGTGATCTAAAGCCTGAGAATTTGCATTTCTATTAAGTTCCCAGGTAATGAGGCCCCAGTGACCACCACATTTTGAAAATCACTGCTCTAGCCATTCTCTTTGCCCAGAAACCTCTTCTTCCAGAAATCTATTTGGCTATTTCCTCACTGTCTTCAAAATCTTTGTTTAAATCTCGTCTTCAAACTGAAGCCTATCCTGACCACCCTATTAGTGCTGCAACTTGTACCGTGATCCCCTTCTTCCTACTTACCCTGCTATTCTTTTTCATAAGTTAATTTACTCATCATGTTAACTGTTTCACCTTCTAAAATGCAAGCCCATGAAGCCATAAATGATTGTATATTTTCTACACTAAAGTATTTCCTGAGAACCAGGAATAAAGTGCTCAACTAATTTTTGAATGAATGATAGAATGAAATAAAAAACATCCACTGAATTTTACAATTAGGTTGCATAAAAATCTAGCCATTGAGTAGTTTCAATATTGCAATGGGGATAGAAAAGCTGACTGTATTGGATTAATGAGGGATTGAGAAGTAAAGTGAAGAGAGTTAGTGCAGAACAGCCATTCCAGTAGTCTCAGTAAAAAGAGGAGAAATACTTTACTTAATTAATTTAAGGGAGAATGCAGGATGAAGAGGAGATGTTTAACTTTTTGGATGGAAAACTCAAACGTGTTTATAATAAGAACCCCCTAAAGAGAAAGTGGTTAAAGAAAGCAGAATAAATAACACATAGAGCAAGGACTCAGAGAAGGTGGGAGAAGTTAGAGCCAGGAATATAGATTAAAACAAAGTAGCCATGAACAAGACGGTCATCACTTCCACAGAGTGGGAAGAATGGAAGTAAAAATTGATATGGATAACAAGTTTATGGTCAGGAACTGAAAAGCTGGAATTGAGTGAGGTCACCTCAAATAAGGCAAGCTTTTCAAGCTGACAATAAGGGATAAAGGTGAGTAAAAGGCCTGAAAAAAATCATGATGAAGGTGTATAAGAGTTGCTGAGAGACATGGAAAAAAAGCTAACCAATAACAAGTTAAAAATTAGATAGCAGAGTCTTACTGAAGATTCGGGGGAAATGCTCATGTAGAAACACATTGATTCAGATGAAGTTTTAAGCTTCTTTGGTTTTCCTCCAAACCCTTTTCCACATTGATGCCAGTTACTTTTCTAAAACACACATCTGATCACACCATTTTCCTGTTTAAAAATATCTGACAGTTCATCCCATGTTTAAAGAACAAAATTCAAATTCTTTAGCTAGATATTCAAGGCCCTTCCCAATCTAACTTTAACCTGTCCTTTTATAAACTTATGTCCAACCACTCCCCAAAACATACCATATATCCCACCTTGCATCCATATTTGACCAATCTCAATATCCTTAACAAGTCCTCTGTGCCTCCTCTGCCTGCTCATTTGGTTCCTTCTAATTTCCCCAATGGAAAAGATTCATTTTTCAAGATGCATATCAAACATTTCCATCTCTATGAAAATTTTCTAAATTCAGGTGGGGATATTTGATCCTTCCTCTGTGTTACTGCAGGCTTTCACACATAACTCTTATTATACTCTATGGTAGTTATTTGTATCTTTTCTATCTCCCTGGGTTATACTTTTAAAAACTGCCTGTGTAAGAATTATGGTGCTAAACTGAAAAGGGGAAAAGTAGCTCCAAACCAGATGCAAGAAGCACAACAAATTCCAAACTGGACAAATTAAAAAAAAGAAAAAGAAAGAAAGAAATCTATAATCTAATCATAGTTAAACTGCAAAATATCAAAAACAGAAATAGGATCTTTAAAGCAACCAGATAAAGAAGACAGATTACCTTCAAATTAGAAATCATTAAGACTGATAATTGACATTTTATAAAATCGACAATGGGAGCCAGAAAATACCTTCAGAATGGTGAGAATATAATTGGACAACTTAGAATTCTAAACCTAGAGAAATCACCTTTAAAGAGGGTAAACAGAAATAGTTCTCCACCCAACAGAAACACATTAAAAAATTCTAAAGAATGTATTTAAGCATAAGTAATTCTAGACATAATAAATGAGTGAGCCAAGAAAGTGCTAAATATACAGGCAAAGCTAAGCAAACATTGGTCTTTGTAATTTAGGGAGAGAATAAGATCTTGATTAACTTCAAACACTGATAAGAATTCATGTTACGATTCCTACAAGAATCAATAAGAGACTAGAAACTTAGTATCTAACTTCCAGAATAGCAAAAGAGAAAAAAAAAACAAACCCAAAGATTGTCAGACTAAATTACAAATTAAATCCAGCTCTACACTATGTACAAGTGACATGTGAGATATGAGGATACAGAAAGACGGAAAGGACGGAAAATTATATACAAGCATACACTTATTAAGAGAAAGATGGTGTTGCTGTTAATATAAGACAAAATAGTCTTTTAGGCAAAAATATTACTAGAAATAAAGAAAGTTACTACATAATAATGAGTCAATTTCCCAGCCTCAAAGTATTTAAAGTAAAAAGTAAAAATCACGAATCCACCATTATAATGGCAAATACTAACAAACCTATCTCAGTGACTGATCAAGCAGATCAAAACCTAAAAATGTGAACATGAAGTTTGATCAATCTATACATTCCGTTCAAACACACACAGAACACATATAAAGAAATCGATCGTATACTAGACAATAAAGCAAGTCTCTACAAATATTTTAAAAAATTGGTAAGCATATAAATCTTATTCTCTGACAGCAATTGACTTAGATATCACTAATAAAAAACTGCGAGAAAACCTACATATTTGGAAGTTAAGAAACACACTTCTAATATCTACAAGTCAAATAAAAACAAAAATTTGAAAATATTAAGAATGAATGAAAAAAATCTTACATATCTCAACTTGAGATAGAATAAAGCAGAAATTTCATGGCCTAAAATGATCTGAATAGGAGAAGGGCTGAAAACTGATGAGTTTTAAAATTATGGACTTATTTCAAGGGAAATTAAAGAAGAGAGAAAAAAAGGGAGATAGAATTTATAAATGCTATAGATATTAAAAAGGTAAGAAAGTCTTAAGAATTTTTTTAATATATTTTACAACTTATAGGAAATGGACACATTACAAGAAAAAAGTTTACATAAACTGCCTTAACAGAAATGACAGCACGAACAGTCAGTAGCTTAAAATCTTCGCAGAAATAACTCCATTCAGGCTCAGACATTTTACAAGATCTTCCAAATATCCCAGAATGATCCCAATCTTAAACTATTCCAGAGAATAAAGAGGACACCACCACCAATTCATTTTATGAGTATCATAACCTTATACTAAAAACTGGCAAGGAAAAAAGGGGAAAAATTACAGGCTATGAACACAGATGAAAAATTCTAAACAAAACATAAGCAAACCTTTATTTATAATTGCCAAAAGTTGGAAAAACCCAAATGTCCCACAAATGGGAGATGGATAAACTATAGTATAGACATACAATGGAATATTACTCAGCAATAGAAAAGAATGAGTTACCAATATACACAACTGCATGGATAAACTTCAAATACACTATGCTAAGTGAAAAAAGCTAGATCAAAAGGCAATATACTGTATGACTCCATTTATGTGACATACTGGAAAAGGCAAAACTATAGGGCAGATCAGTGGTGGCGAAGCAGACTAAGGGCTGAGAGCAGAATTAACTACAAAAACACATGGGGAAATTGTCAGAGGTTGATGAAACTATTCTGTTAACTGTGGTGGCTGGTGATGGTTACCCAACTGTCTACATCTGTCAAAACTTGAAAAACTATACACTAAAAAAGGTAAATTATACTGTATATAGATTAAATCCTAATAATAAAGGAGAAGATGAAAAATTAACAAAACAAATTCATGATTTAAAAATGATTTATCAAGAACTGTATTTAAAGCAGACATACATGGGTGGTTTAATACTACAAAACAATTAACATAATTCACTATACTAATAAATTAAAGGAAATAAATTAGATGCTCATCTCAATGAAAGAAAACAATCTGATAAACTTTAAGATCCATTCATGCCGAAAATCTCAAACCAGGAATGAGGGGAAAATTTCCTTTACCTAATAAAGGGTACTAGAAAAACATCGGTTTAACGGTAAATGTCAAAAGCATTCCCTTTAAGTTAGGCAACAAATATGCCCACTTTTATTACTTATGTTCAACATTGTATTATAAGTCCTGGCCATCATGTCAGGCTAAAAAAGAAATAACAAAGATTAGAAAGAAAACATCATTATTCAGTAATATGACTATTGGCATAGTAAGAATAAAAGAATTTACGGGTTAGAATCATTTCAATGAGGTGCACTACCAAAACAAATAGTTACTCCTTTAGAGAAAGAACAATCTTATTACTAATTGAAATACTTCATTCCATTACCTTGACTAGATTCAGTAGTGTCGGATTTCAGGGAAAGCTGTTTTGTTCCATCTTTAACTTTTTTCAACCGGTTCTTATCTCCTGGTAAAGTCAATTTTTGCCTGAGTGGTTTTAATTCAAATGCCTGAAAAGTTTTGACCTGTGTTTTCTCCTCAGGAGCTATTTCTTTACTTGAGTCCTTTGTAATACTGACATTATCAGTGCTTGTTTGGTCCTCAAAGTTCAATACTTTAGGATCTTCTTGCACATTCTCTTCTTTGCTACTCAAAGCTAGTTTTTCATCCTTATTGATGCATTCTAATTCCAATTGTATTTGTTTATACTTTAAAAGTAAGTCTTCAAAAGTTTCTTCCCCACAGTTTTCACTTTTTGATGAATAATTTTTTCTTGATGGAGATCTTCCAAAACCTTTGGCTGAATAGCATATTAAGGAAACCAGTTTCCAAAAATTTTCCAGTTAAATTTAACAAAAATATATATGTTATAGACGAATTTTCTCCCTTTTTAATTTTTCAAGAAAGATGAATTGGTATTTTTTAACTTACTAAATTCCATTTAATATATGTGCTACTAATGCCCACTTTCATCATGTGCCCATATTTCAATTTAACAAGCATCCACATAAATAGTCCACTTACAAAATCACTAGTGCCAGTAATTACCAGTAGTATCCACAGGCAGTCCACCTAGTTAGGTTTTAGCATCCTTCCTTCCGTAGGTGCCAAGAAAGCCCATAACAAACTGGATGTTAGAGATTGTTTTCTGAAGGAAGAGGGGAGAAACTGAATGGTTTGTCACAGATGTGGATAATTTACACCGCAAATAATCAGGAGGAAATGTTTCTTCTCTTTAATTAGTTCTTCTCATGTCTCAATTTTTTAAAAATAAGAGATAAAAAATGAACACTGACAATTAGCAGACTAATTTACGAATGAGACATTTTCTTAAAAATCTAATGCATAAGTTTAGAGCTCATCAAGTATACTAAAATCCAACATATGCACAACTAAAATAATTATGGCAGTTATAAAATTAAAAAAACATTTAAATAGGACTCAAAATATATTTTCTAAACTAATTTTCCCCTAAAGACAAGGATACCAATTATTTTTACTTTTTTCTCTAACAGTGATACAACAGAATGTCTTCCTTGGAAATGGCTACAAAGTTTCAAACTGTAATTGCTATTCCAAACAATGTATGCATGAGAATTGTTACACCTCATTTTTTCAGCCTACAAATTAAAATAAAAGACAAATACTCTCTGTGGTTTTAACACAATTAATCATTTATAGATCATTTTAAACTGGCCAGACTATAACATTTACAGTTCCCTAAATGTGGTTCTTTTTCGTTTAACAACTCACAGGACAAGCAGCCAGCAAAAGATTTTTAAAGTCTCCTGATGATCAATTCCAAGAATGGCAATCACCACCATTTGAGAAACTAAATAAGCATTAATAAGCATTACAATTAAAAATCTTAACTTTTCTGCAGCAAACCTGTTCCAGTAAATCTTTGGTTTTCTGATCTCTTCTCTTCAGAGCCAAGTTTCTTGAAAGAAAACTAGTCTCTCAATACCTTTCTTACTCTTCAACCAAATGGAATCTGGCTTCTATCCCATTAGTCAACAGAAACTGCTCTGGCTGAATTTATCCACTAATGTTTTCAAATCTTGTTTCGCACCTGACCTTTCTGCAGCATTTGACCCTATAAACCACTTCTCTCTTGGCTTCCGTAACTCCCCACTCTCCCCTTGTTTCCCTACTTGTTTTGTTTGTTTGACTGTCTTTTAAGCTTCATGGCTCCTTTCTCTCAAACTCCTGAAATAATAATGTTCTTCAGTGAGCTCAACTTAGTCTCTTTCACTTTTCAACTGGAGCATTCTAATGCACTCCCATAGTTTTACTATTACAAGAGAGAAGTTCGGCGGTGATAAGATATTTATCTCCGATACTGCAGCCAGAGAGAGTAATCTTTCTAAAATACAAATCTGATAAAACCCCTCCCCTTGTTTAAATCTCACTAACAGAGTCCAAAATCCTAAGAATGAATACAATGCCTTGAAGATCTGACCTGTGCTTTCCAAACTTACCTGTTTTCTGCTCATCACAATGTATGCCTAGCTTTGTGTTTAGGTTTCTCCATTCTTCAACTTGACCCCAATTCAAATGTCACCTCCTCTGTGAAGTGAGAGTTGCTCTCCTCTCCCCCTTCTCATGTATTCTGTACATGAATTCTGTAATTACCTGCATTTACAACTTACTTTTCAACAGAGCCATTTAAAGGCACAACTGCAGTAATTCAAAAAAAGAATGACTAAAGACCTTAGAAACAGTTGCAAAGAAAAAAGATTCAATACACTAACAAAAAACATAACTAAAGTAACAGAAAATGAAGAAAAGCAATTGAGTTATGACTATAATTGGTTAATTTCCTTTAAAGCTAAATGAAATCGCCTACCCCTGTCTATACAAGATACCTAGAATCAAACAATCTTAGCAAATTTAAGCTTGTCAAGATGCAATTTCTAACTGAAACCTGGTTTAAAAAAAAGAACGGCTATTCAACTTTTTCAGCTGCAGCTGAAAATGGAATGACTTTTTACTGATGAGAGACACTGGCCTAATTATGTTAGCTCTCATCAGAATTGAAAGTTTAAAACAGTAGTCATTCAAGAGAGACTTACACTGACAGTGTCTATCATTAAGAAAAAATAATGAAAATAAGAACTATAATAGAATCTGGTTTATTCTATTTCTTTAAAGCTGCAACTAGCACATCTTATCATAGTGAAAGAGCTTATGGCAAAAAAATAAATAGCTCCTGTACTTTGGCTACTTCACTTCTAGATTATAGAAATAACCGCAGAGTAACTTTTATTCTTTCTTTATACAATATTTGTAAAAATTAAAAAGCTGTTATTATAATCAGTAAAAATATGAATTAAACTCAGTACAATCTTAACATTAAGGAATTTGAATAAAGTTTTGTATTATACATTTTGTTTGCTCACATTATACAAAAGTGGCTGAGAACTATGTTTTCCTTCTCAAATTCTTAAAAAAGAACACCACCTCTAGGATGGATTAGTGATACTTCATGAGGAAAACAATGAGCACAGGATCAAAACAAGGCATCCTTTTCTTAAGTGCAGCATCTGTGAAAAGAAAAATAGCAACATAGCTCATTTCTGACAAGTTACTACAGAAATCAAAGTCACACAGACAGACTGGATATTTTCCTGTACTTTTTCTGCAACATCATATGCCTGTTTATTAATAAAAACATGTAAACTTAACAATTAATAAAGGTATATGGCAGAGGCCCAAACTGGTAATGAATGAACAAACACAAAGGCAGAAAGCAGGCAAGCCCACTGACCTCCCCTCATCTACTATAAAATAAATTAAGAAAAAGCTTTGAGCTCCCATAGTACTTTTTACATACTTCAGTTTGAACTTTAATTATTTATTTTCATTGTCTCCACAACACAAATTACAAATTTCACCTTTGTATCCTTTAAATACACACATATATATGTACTTAAATAGCCCTTCTGGTTCTGGATTCAGAATAAACAACAAATCCACAGATAAAAAATATCTTGGGCAGAGGTTTTCTAATCATCTCGGAATAACACTTCCTTTTAAAAAAGTAAATATCTATATGATTTTCTTCGAAACAATCTTGAAATGCTCCTAACCCAACTTTTGGTTGCAGAAATAAGTTTTTTCAAGACACTAGCACCAGAAGCTGCTGTTTCTTACCTAAGTGTAAGTTCCCTGTCCCCTCTACATCCCAACATCTGGGAAAGACCATTCGGCTCTAAGTATTCTGTAAAAATAATTTTGAGTGTCTTCCAAATAAGTGGCATTATATGTAAATTTTGTATATAATGAATACATTAAAAATCATTGCACTATGGGAATTACAACTAGTAATGAAAATCCTTAAACAATTTTTATGTCGTTATTGCAGAGTAACTCAAGAAATAAAAACCCATCGTAAAACAAGAAACCTTCAGATGATTGATTCCTCAGTATAAATCCTGAGTAAACTCAGTAATATTAAAAATAGCTGAGAATAAGGTTAGAAGTAGCAAAAATCAGGTATTTTGCTATTTTCCTTCTCAACTTGTTCATAATCTCCACCCTCCCATATACACTTGCCCATTCTAATATAGTAAAATAAAAATGCTGTTTATTTTTCTCCCTCTGGCTCACATTTAGTCAGCACTAAGAGTCACACACTGTCCAAAAGTGAACACAGGAAATAGAAACGTTAAGGAAGTAAATCTTTTCAAAAAGATAAGTGAATTAAAAAGCTCTGAATTAAGAGTTGATAAAGACACTGGTTTTCCCCCCACTTTAAATGGCAGCAATCGGGAGAAAAATCAAGAAAGGTAAAAACAGAAGCACAAAAACAGTAAGATTATGCAAAATGAAACTTCACAACATTCAATGTCACAGCGCAATATCATAAAGAAACAGTATTCCCCAAACTATTTATGACTATTTTTTCTCCAACAATCTAAGTCAACTTTACATAAAAGACAAAATTCCCGTACCAGCAAAAACAAATACTAATGAAACTCGGGCTTCTGACGCACTATTACAAATCAGATTTGACTGTCTTAGATTCTATCAGCTTACCCCAATCCGTGACACCTTAATGTTAAAAAGCAATATACCCAATAATCTAGGAAACAAGGCTATGGTGTAACACATGGGAATTGCCCAAGAACTTACTTTAGGTAGAACACTGACACAAGGGACAAATAAACGGTTCTGACAGTTCAGAAAAGTTACACTCGTATCTCACAGCCCTAGTAATGACGCTAAAGGGAACTTGAGTAAGTGACACACCCAGGGCAGACCGCCACGTTAAGGATACAGCTCTTCCGAAGTGGAGAAGGCTCTCGCCAGCTCTGACTGCTGCTGAATCCGGATCCCGCTCCTCCTCCCAGAGGAGGTCTGCACCCCGGCTTGCCTCCTCGCTCACCCCCTCCTCGCCCCCGACTCCAGCGACTCCCACCCCGGTAAGGCCTGCCTCGAAAGCGGAAACGGTCCAAGGCTATGTGGCTCCGCTCCCAGAAAGACGGCCGGGGACTGCTTTCGGACAGTGAGCTCGAAGGCATCCGCACGGAGGGCGGGTGAGACCGGAACGGTTCTTTGGGTCGGTAGCTGCTGTGTCCCCTGAGGTGGCCCCGCTCCGACGCATGCCGCGAGCGTGAGAAATTCCTCAGCTGCTGCTGGGAAGAGGACGATGACGAGGAAGAGCCACCGCCTCCACCAGATCCACCGCCCCGGGCCGAGTGAGGAGGCCTTCGCCTCGGATACGGTAACAGCCCGCCACCACTGCTGCTGCTGCTGCTCCGGCTCCGCATCTGGCTGTTATTATCGTCGTCACTGATCTCCCCATCTTCAAGCTCCCCTTCTTCCTTTGGCGAGAGGCCACTGGAGGCCGGGGCCGGAGTATCTGCCGTCGCCATCTGGGGAGAAGCGCTTTCCACACAACCTTAGCCCTCCGTCCGGGGATCCGCCCGACAATTACCTTCCTCCTCTGCTCTCTTCTTTTCTAACGGCCCCGGCTGGTGCGGCCTTATCCTACTCGGACACCTAGCGGCCTCTGCTCCCCAACTTCCCGACACCCTAGCTCCTTCTCGCCGGACCGTCGCAACCCAGTTTCCTCTCCTAGCGCCCCCTTGCTCTTCAGCGATCGCGGCTCTTCCGCCTCGCGAGAAAGGGGCTCTGGCAGCGGCCGTCCCCGAGACGTCACTTCCTGCAGCAAGCAGGAAACGAGTCTCCCAATTCACGCGATAATAATTAATGACAGCACGATGCTCAATGGGATTTGTAGTCTTAGTCTCTCCTCGGGTTAGCCCTTCCGGTCTACGGGTCTCGCCCACCTCAGGCTGGGACAACTGAGTGCGTGCGGGGGTGGGCAGACCTGTTCTTAGCTGCAACCTTGAGGGAGTTTTATAGTAATCGGAGGGGAAAACACCTCCTGTTGCCCGGATGACTGCTGTCAAAGAGACGCAGATCTACTCCCTCTTGGGGGTAGGGGTAAAGAACGGGTTGTGTCCGCCATGTTGGTGAAATCAAACGAGGGCGACTAGAGTTCGAGGATGGTCAGCTTTGCTGGCTCAAGTCCGCCATATTAATAAAAAGAAAGGGAAGGTTGATCCTCCCTCGCCGCCGCCCCCACATACACACCCCTTTTTCCCACCCGGCTCTCGAGACTAAGCTCTTTCGACTAAGGCACGCCTGCTTCGATTGTCCAGCCTCTGCCTGAAAGCAGCTTAGCGGCCAGCGCCTCAGAACAGGCTTAGGACATCGCCGAATGAGGCGGAGAGGGAAATGCCGACCAATTGCGCCGCGGCGGGCTGTGCTACTACCTACAACAAACACATTAACGTCAGCTTCCACAGGTAACTTGGGCAGGGAGTGGGGGTGATGAAAAGCGAGCTCCTATTCTGGGTATCGCTTGTGTGGAAGGAACAGGAGGATTCTACTCATTCTAATAGTTTTACCAGCTGGTAGCGGGGAAGAATCATTTTTGTCTTTGTGTTTCTGAAATCTGTCCAATTTTTCTCTCCTTTCGGGGAAGTTTTACTCTCTAAAAGAAATCCAAGTACTGTGTGGTGATTACCCCTTAGTGAAAAAGTGACAGGAGCCTACCTTAATTTTCTATTCTTTTACTTCTATATATTAGACCGGGTCTTGGCATGAATGACGCCATAAGGGACAGAGAGATCTTCCCGTTCAAGTCAGCAATCACCTTAAAAGCCTGCTGTGTTCTCGTTAAAATTAGGAAATTCTCGCTAGCCGAATTGACATGGGAAGCATTTAGATTTCTAATAGTCACACAGAGTAACTGCGGAGGAATTGAGTCACCTTTAGTAGCCTTGGAATTAAGCGATGTTAATGAAAGTGTAAAAGATAGCTTTCTGTTCTTACTAGAACTGAGTAATAAAAAGAACCTGGGTTTTATTTTTCCTTCGTTTACTGGAAGAGCAATCAAAATCCGTTAGTTCTATCAAGTCAGAACTCTCGAAAGCACTTTGAACATTGCCTGGAAAATAACAGGTACTCAGTAAATGTTTACCTTCTCTGCAAGTGCCTGCCACGTGGCTGAAGAAAAGAAACATTAAAAAGTTAAGTGAAAACAGGTCTGATTTTATATACCTCACAACTTATATCCTCTTAGAATGGAGAAAATTATATCCTTGACTTTTTTCCCTATTACTAAATGTACCCTTTATTAAAAGCTACCACTTTTTAAAAAAATCCTTGTGATGTTTGTTTTTAAACTACTTTATGCAAATGTAGCGCTTTATTCATTCATCGATCAAATATGTACGGAGTTCGTAATTGACTGACATTATGCTAAGGATCCAGAAAATTCTTACCCTCCTGGAGTTTAGAGTTTAATGGGGGAGAATGACATAAATAATTATTTAAGTGCCACAGAAGAGACATTCACAGAGACCTAACTTAGCCTTGAAAGTCAAAGAACACTTCTCAAAGGATGTGACATTTCAAATGAGACCAAAGGATATCATAGATTTAGTCTTTTATGCTACTTAAGTATCTATTTTGTCCTAAGAGTACTCAAGAAGGGGGGGGGGATTTAAAAGAAACGCTATATTAAAAAGCCCTCTGGCTGCAGTGTGGAGAATTACAATGTTACTTAAAGTGCTGGTCAAGCATCATCGGAGATGAACTTGGAAAGAAAGGAGCTTATTACAGAATGTTAATTTAGCTACTGTTTCCTTCACAGGGATATCCTGCTCCAATGTCAACTAAATTAAACACTGTACTTAGCCAGCTGTACTCCAAACCAGCACTGGATCGGGGGAAGTGAAAATTGATAAAGAAAAACTAGTTAGGAAGCTACGGTAAAACAAGAAGAGCCCACCCTGTGTCCCAAGCTAGGGTGGTGGTGACAGTAGGGATGGCAAGAAAGGGATAGATTTGAGAGATGTTTAAGGAGAAACTACTGAATTTAGTAATTTGATTTGGAAGATGAAAGAGAGGGAGGACTCCAGGCACCAATAACAATGTTTAAGAGATGGACAGTGGTACAATAGTATGAATACCATTTGCCTGTTACAAAATTAACATTTTCATGTATAACCTCAAAAATTCAAACCTTAAAACAGCATTGATTATGATAAAAATACATTCCTATTTCATAAGTACAAACAAGATCTGATTAACTCTTCTTCTAGGACATTAGATTTCTTTATCCCCATGTACAAGTTATATTGCCTAAACTTTCTGTCTCTATTTTTCTTACCTCTTACTCAGTCCACTCTAGTCTAAGTCTCCTCAATAATCTGAAAATTGCTCTTGCTAACATGACCTCTATGTCTCTCTACATTCATTTTTCATGTTGTGTGATAATTTCCTCTTTGAAATACTCTCTACTTTTGAATTATTTGACAATAATTTTGTGATTATCTTTCTTCTTTGGCTCATCTTCAATGTCCTCTGCCAGCCCTTCTCCCCAACCCCTATCCCAGGTCTTCATACTCTTATCAAAATGATTTCAGCTATTCCTGTGGTCTCAGTTAAAATCTCCTCATTGATGCCTCCCAAATCAATGTTTCCAGTCCATATCTCTAATAAGTTCCAGAATTATAGGCCAAGTGTCTACTCAGTATTTCCCTGGTCTCCCTCCAGTCACCCATATACAGTATCTGTATTCATGAACTGCCCTTTCTCTTACCCCAAACATACTCCACTTCCTGTATTTTCTTTCTCAATTAATGGAAACACCATCTATCCAGAAACTTGGAAGTTTTCCTCCCTTGACTTTTTATCATTACCTAATGATTAGGTTATTACAACAGACTTAACTGGTTCACTGCTTCCTTTCATGTATTCCTGGCCACTCTTCTATAAAATCAATGGCGTGTTACTAAATGTTTTAACAACTGGCTCTTCAGGGAAGGGGGAAAGCCCTGATTTGTAGTGTTTCCCCAATCTCCCTGATATAAATACTCCTACCACAGCTGTTTTCAAGCTACCGATATGACATCAGCAGTCCTACACTATATAGTATTTTCACCATATAGATGCAACAGACATAACCTTAAGAGTTTAGATAACAGCAAAATAATTAGGGGTTTTTAGTGTTTATTACCTTTAGTTTTAATTGCAATTTATATATAATTTAATTTTTAATAATGGCTATGTTTAACAACCAGCTCTCACAAATTTTCTGTTAATACTCAGTTCAGAATTTAGCCCTTTAATGGCTTACCAATGCCATTTTGGATAAAGTTCAAAAATTACTCTTGGACTTAGAAAGCCCTCCAGCATCATTTCATGTCATTAATATTCTTCCCTGTCCTCAAGATGTTCTTAACACTCTTCACCACTACTTCCCCAGCTAATTCCTTCTTTAAGGCCTCCTGACTAGCTCTTCCTATTTTATGGTTCAGTGCAACTCTGTACTTATACTTTTGTAAGACTCATGGATACTTGTAATTACTTTTATAGTAAATAGCATTGATTTAGTATTTACCATGTACTGTGCACTGGGCTACTCATTTACTCAGTCCTTAAAATCGCACTAGGTACCATTCTTACCCCACTTTATAGATGATAAAAAGGAAACCTAAAAAGGTTAAATAACGCCTCAAGTTATCCAGCTATTACGCAAAGGAGTCAGGATGGGTGCCCTGGTTTGAGTCAAGAGACAATGTTCTCAGTCACTCTGTTCTACTGCATCAAGCTATTTGATTCCCCAGTTTCCCCATTACAGTATATTCTCATAGAGGATAAGTACCATGTCTTGATTTGTTTACTAGCATGTCTTCAGTGCCTAGGACAGTGCTTGGAATGTAAGAAGCATTCAACTATTTATTAAAGTTGCAAGCAGAATAGCACTGTTTAAAATACTACGTGATTTTCTAAAACATCTGTCATTTATGAAAGCCTGGTTCTATTATTGTATAGACAGGAATATGTGCATCTGTTACCATGTTAAATTTTTTATTATTTGTAGGTTATTATAATTTATTGCTAAACTAAGCTGAACTTAAATTCAGCTTATGGACTACATCTCTCACCCTTTGTGCTGAGAAAAATCCAAAAAACACATCCAAAACATGACTAAGGTTACTGCTGTACAAAAACATTATACCAAAATATAAAATTTTTTATTATTCTTATTCTGTTTCATCACAGATGATCTAAAGATTATCTAGTAATGCCAGATTAACCCCATTAGTTCATTCATTCCTGATTTACTCAGAAAAGTTCATTGAGTGCCTAACAGGTACAATGCTAGATCCTGGGATAAAGTTGTGAAAAACATAGCTCCTACCCTGGAGAAACTTACAGTCTAGTGAGGGAGATAGAAAAGTAAACAATTAGAATACAGTGATATTAGTGCTATATGATTATATTAATAGCAACATTTAACCCAGTCTTTGATCATGAAAAACTTCCTTAGTAAATGGGATTCCTAACAGTCTTAAGGAAGTAGAATTTGGTCAAGTTAAGGTTCACTTTGAGGTTTCATAATTAAGGAACTAATTTTAAAAAGAGCTTTAAAGAAGAATTACGGAGCTGAAAAATAATATCAGATAGTCTTTGTATGTCTGAAGAGTCTTATACAAATGATAATGCAATGATAGTACTTACTTGTTCTAAGTTTTTATTGAGGCCCTGACAAGAAGAATGTGCTTAACTAAAGTTTGATTTTTAGCTTAGGCTTTAGGAAACATTTCCAAACCATTAAATATTGGAACAGAGATCTTTGCAATGAGAACAGATTATCATTAAGAGGTGAGGGCTAGGCAGAGAAAATGTCTTTATCAGAAAATTTCTATTTTCTAATGAAATAGGAAAAACATATGAAAACATACAAACTGTAGAGACATACAAATGTTAACATCTTCAGATCAGGATATGTTTGAGATTGAGGGGGATGGGGACAAGATATGGGAGGTTGCTGACTGTAAATCTGGACTATCATCTCTGCCTCTCATTGCAGGTAATTTGAACAAACAGTATATGTCATATACTCAAAGCTGTTACCTAATGAGGCTTCATTTGGGGGCTTCTGAACCACATGATCTTCCAACTTGGATTTTATAGTTTTTTTTTAAACACTAATCAGTTCATAATTAATATTTAAAGGATAAGGTAGTCAAACTAAAAAAGAGCTGAATTCAAACTTATTACATGTGAATGCTGATTCTTATGTTTCCAAGTTAACCAGTAGAATTTTTAGAGACAGCTCCTTATATTTGTCTCTTCCTTAACAGGTATATACTGGGTGCAGATCAGTATACAGTTGACCCTTGAATAACGTGGGGATTAAGGGTGCTAATCCCCCAACCACACAGTTGAAAATCCACATACAACTTTTGACTGCCCAAAAACTTGACTACTAATAGTCCACTGTTGACCAGAAGCCTTACCAATAACAGTCAATTAACAAATATTTTGTCTATTATATGTATTATATACAGTGTTCTTACAATAGAGAAAAGAAAATGTTATTAACAAGATCACAAGGAAGAGAAAATATATTTCCTATTCATTAAGTGTAAGTGGATCACCATAAAGCATCTTCATCATCTTCATGTTGAGTAGGCTGAGGAAGAAGTGGGAGAGGAGGAGTTGGTCTTGCTGTCTCGAGGTTAGCTGATGTGGAAGAGGTGGAGGAGGAGGAAGGGGAGGCAGGAGAGGTAGGCACATTTGGTGCAACTTTATGGAAACACATTGTAATTTCTGTCTGACTTTTTTGCTTTTTCATTTCTCTAAAAATATTTTTGTACTATACCAATCTTTCTTCCCCATTTGCTGTCATTTCAGTCCCACTATCATCGAACGGTCCATGTCATAAAAGAAGTCAAAAGCAGTCTTGAATAAGTGTCAATTTGTTTTCTAGCACTTGTTCAGAAACACTCATCTCCATCAAATCATCTTCTGTTAATTCCTCTGGTGTGGTGTCTGTTAGTTCTTGAATTTCTCCAAGTTCCATACCTTGAAACCCTTCACCACCCCCTCCCCACCACCACCTTTTTTGCCATATCCACAATCTTTTTCATGATTTCCTTGATTCACTGTCACAAATCCTGTGAAGTCTTGGACAATATCCAGACACACTTCTCCAGCAGGAATTTATTGTTTCAGGCTTGATGGTTTTCACTGCTTTTTCTGTGACAACAATGGTATCTTCAATGGTATAATTCTTTTAGACTTTCATGATGTTCTGTCAGGGTTCTCCTCCATAGTGTTGACAGTCCTTTCCATAGAGGACCCTGTGTAATGAGCTTTAAAGGTCCTTCTGAACCTCTAATCTAGAGGCTAAATTAGAGACATTGTATTTGTGGATAAGTAGACCACTTTCAAGGCCTTTGGTGTTGAACTTATGGGGTGACCAGGGGCATTATCCAATATCAAAAGAACTTTAAAAAGCAGTCCCTTACTGGCAAGGTATTTCCTGATTTCATGGATAAAGAATCAACAGAGCCAATCTAGAAAAAGCATTCTCATTGTCCCAGCCTTCTTGTACAACCAAAAGACTAGCAGCTGGTGTTTATCTTTTCCCTTCAAGGCTAGGGGTTTAGCAGCTTTATAGATAAGGGCAGTCCTTATAAACCTGACTGCATTTGCACAAAACAGTAGAGTTAGCCTATCCCTTCTTGCCTGAAATCCTGGTGCTCACTTCTCTTCCTTACTAATAAATGTCCTTTGTGGCCTTTTCTTTTTTTTTTTCTCAGAATAGGGCACTTTCATCTGTATTAAAAACCTGTTCAGGTAGGTATCCTTTCTCCAATGATTTTCTTAATGGCTTCTGGGAACTCACTGCTGCCTCTTGGTTGGCAGAAGCTGCTTCTCCTGTTATCCTGACATTTTTTAAGCCAAACCTCTTTCTAAAATTATCAAACCATCCTTTGCTAGCATTAAATTCTCCAGCTTTAGATCATTCACCTTCCTTTTGCTTTAAGTTGTCACACAATAACTTTGCTTTTTCTTAAATCATATTAGAATCTATAGGTATGCCTTTCTTATAGCAATCCTCCACCAACATAAAAGCTGCATTTTCAATGCAGAATAAAAAAGTATTTTGCAAAAAGTGCAATGTTTTTGTGCTTGCCGGCATACCTGCATCAACAGCCTCACAAATTTCCTTTTCTTTTTTTTCAATGGTCCTGGATTCATTTATCTTGAAATGGCAGGCAGCAACAGCTGCAGGCCTCAAGCTACAGTATACATGAAGCAATTCAACATTTTCTTGCATTATCATGACTCTTCTCTGCTTCCTGGGAGCATATCCAGCATCACTAGTGGCACTCATATGGGTCCCGTGGTGTTATTCAAGGTTTATGGTAGTGCACTAACCATAAAGAAAAATATTCAAGAACCACAAGAGATCACTTTTTGCCATGATACACAATTTAACTATGTATCAGTGAAAACTGAGACAAAATTGCTTGGGCAGAGATAATCAGTGTCACATGAAGTTTTAAGTGAAAACTTGTAACATTTGAGCTAAACACAATAGCAACAGAAGATAGCTACAAAATTATTACAATAGCACAGCATTTACCATACCACACTTAATGTTATGCAGTCATGATTTAATTTTGCATCTACGTTTGGTTAACATTTCTCTCTACTATGAATGGAGCCGTGTACACTCCGTGTTTATATAAATTTTAACTTTTTATAATTTATGTATATCTTATGGTAGTAAATGATAGAATATACATATATTTTAGGTATTCAAGACATACCTTTTTAATTTTTTCAATATTTCTACATGGTTCATCTGCAAGTTTTTTCAAATTGTCTCAAATCTAAAAAAAATTTCCAATAAATTTATCAGCAAAATCCACATATGATTAGACCTGCACAATTCAAACCCGTTGTTCCAGGGGTCAACTGTATTTTGCATTTGAAATATTAATAAATATGAAAGGAAAAACATTGCTACAAATTCTGTATTTGTACTAATTTAGCAAATTTTTGTTGAGTCCCTACTGTTTGCAAGGCACTATGCTAAGTGTCAAAGATAAATAGATGAAAAGATATGTTAACGATCCCTATCCTCAAGAAACATACAATCCTTTATTTCACTGGAAATTTATTAAAATGGAAAAATTATAAAACAATGCGGTTTAAGTGTTATAATGATGGAACACCGAGGAAGGAGTACCAGAATATGCTTAGACTTTGCCTGATAAAATTTAATCTTTAGGTATCTGATTTGTCTTGACTTACACCAGCAGCAGAGCAAAGCACTGTGAAGTTATTCCTGCTTATAATGGTTCCACATAAACTTGTTCTGGATCAGTTTAGTCATATTTTACTTTACTGTGCATGTTAAGAACTAGGTTGGGAACAAATATCTCTTTTTAAAAGCTCAGAAAACTCACTAAAGTCAGTTTTTTATTTTTTTATACTTTATAAAAATTACCATGAATTGGTTTCTGTTTCTGTGTCTGGATATTGTGAGTTTAAAATTTTTTACATAAATGGAAGACACTTTAAATTACCACCTTTTAAATTTCTTTTAATCATTTATGTACAACTAGAGTATGACAGCTGGAATTTGAGTTGCCTTTTTTTTTTTTTTTTAAGGTTTCCTTTGGATCCTAAAAGAAGAAAAGAATGGGTTCGCCTAGTTAGGCGCAAAAATTTTGTGCCAGGAAAACACACTTTTCTTTGTTCAAAGCACTTTGAAGCCTCTTGTTTTGACCTAACAGGACAAACTCGACGACTTAAAATGGATGCTGTTCCAACCATTTTTGATTTTTGTACCCATATAAAGTCAATGGTAGGTAATGTTACTCTCCTTTTTTTTAACCATTTTTAGAACCCATTCCTTTTTGTTTGTACAATGGAGCAATTTAGGATATATTGAAATTCATACCTGCTAATATACCTCAAGAAAGTTAGACTCTTCTGCAGTAAAGGTGCAGGCTAGAATTAGAGCTCGGGTCTCCTGACTCCAACATTCTTTCCCCAATCCAAATTGTTTTACTATATTGGAATTTTTAATTACTACCAAATATTATTAATAATTGTACCACTGGTAAGACAGAAAACATACCAGTAATGAAATCTCCAGCATCACCCTGCTCTGATTTTAAGATTACACACACCTAACATTTGCCAAGTGCTTTAAGGGCACTTAGGGGCACACCCAGAGTTACACCAAAGGATGTCAGTTCAGAGGGAAGAAGCATCACAGAAAACTTCATAGAGCTCAGGCATTTAGGCTGGGCTTAAAGACTCAGAAGTTTGGAATTCAGGAGAGTGTTCTTGACCTTGCAAAGAACAATTGCAATTGTTTGGTGAGAACAAAAGCCAATGGATTGAGGGGTGAGTAGGAAATAATAAAATGTTAGCAAGTGATATTGAAAAGGAAAGAGAGAATTAAAGTACAAGATGAATTAAAACAATGTTTTATCTAGTAAGGGAAGATCTGATCAGAGAGGAAAACCTAGCTGAGAAAGACAGGATCACCAAAACGTAAAAGGGGGTAGAATGAACACAAATAGAGGGTTTAGCTTTGAAAAGTAGAACAGACGTGTTTTCCTCTGAGAGAGGAAAAATAACTGCTTCTGTTATTTGTGACAATTAAATTTGTAAGTGTACATGAGTTACTATCTGAATGAGAGCAGAGGTTGTGGTGAACTAATTATCACAGATGTTAGAAAAGCTTCATGAGGGCAAGAACTTTTACCACCTCAAGTAGTGCCTTGGATATAATATGCATTCAAATTTTTATTGAATTTGAAATATACCTTATTTTTGACATTTTGATCGTTTAAATACAACTCAACTTTACATTATGCCAGAATCTATGTTACATGCTGGGGATATGAAGATCAAAAGAGTCCTTGCTAATATCCTAGGCAAAGGGACCAGCTGTAGGTTTCATGAGGACAGGAGCCATATTTATCTTAATTGTTCACTGCTGTGTCCCCAGGAATTCATAGTAAGTGTTTCAATAAGAGTTTAATGAATTAAAGACACAAATTTATGAGGATATGATATAATCTGGGAACTCTTAAGTAGTTTAGTAGTTTGCTGGAATATAAATCAAGATGGTGAATGGCAGAATAGAGTGAGATCCTAAATGGTATAGTATGTCATGTAAAGAATTTTTTTTTCTTTATATAATGGGTAGGCAAAGAGGAATTCAGCCAGAATAGAAATGCCAAATCTGCTAGAAAAATTATTCTGGTGGCTTACAAATGATGGAGAGGAGAGGATTCATGATAGAAATATTTAGGAGGTAGAATTAATAAGACTTGATGACTATTTGAATGAAAGAGATAAAGAAAAAACAGGCTCCTCGGGTTTCTGATTTGGGCAGAAAGTTCCTAGCCAGATTTTAAATCCTTGAAGATGTAACCATGAACAATTAATAGAAAAATCTATTTAGAAGCTTGATACTTAAGAATATGTTTCTATGGATCCTACCGTTTTTATTAAGTAGGACCCTCGGTCTGAAATATTCATCAAATTAAGAAAATAGTATTTTAAAAAGGGGGATCAAATCAACATCACTGATAATAAACAAAATGTCTACATACATACTAAATTGACCTTAATAAGTACATTGCAAAGGGTTTTTAAAGTCTCAGTAGAATCATATTCAATAGTTTGAAGTCCACTGTCAATTTTCAAATCAGTGTTTGAATCTCTTTGGAGAGAGAACAAAAAGAAAATAGGTGACTAGAGTTAATTCAACCAGTTCAGAAACTTAATCCATGTTTACATGAGATGGGCTGCTGCTGTTTCCTATCAAAGGTTTAAAATTGATTCTTAAAAGAATAGTTTACTGTGATCCAAAACTGGACAGTATTTCTTTATCTGTGATATCCCATAATTTATGTTCAACCCTCTAATTTTATTGGGCTCAGAAACTCAAGTCAAGGAATCTTTTGAAGAAAAACAACAGTTGTACTCCAGCCGGACCATCTAATTTAAAATCAAACATTAGTAGTCAGCAAGTACTACTTGAACACAGTTATGCCTTCAGGAATCCTATGGAGGCAAAAAAGAGGATAATTAAACTGGAAAAAGAAATAGCAAGCTTAAGAAGAAAAATGAAAACTTGCTTACAAAAAGAACGCAGAGCAACTCGAAGATGGATCAAAGCCACGTGCTTCGTGAAGAATTTAGAATCAAGTAACATATTACCTAAGGGCACATCAGAACACATTTTACCAGCTGCCTTAAGCAATCTTCCTTTGGAAAATTTCAAGATTCTTGAACAAGATCAACAAGGTAAAACATTACCAAGTCTCTAAATCTAAAACAGACCAAGAGTACTTTCATTTAAGTTGAGCTTACATAGAACTTGATGCCAATTCTTCATTCTTTTCAGAGACAAAGACATTTACGGCAATTATGCCAAAATTCAGTATTTAATAAAATTTTACTTGAAGTAAAATTATTACTGTATAACTTATGAAGACTTGATTACAAAAAAATAGAAAATTTTATGAAATTTTCTTTTGAAAATGAATGGAAGTGCCTTACATGAGAATTACATACTTAAAAATTTTTCCAGGAAATTTTATGTTTGCAAGGTGTTTTTGTTTTTGTCTTTTTAAACTACTGTTAAAGAACAGCTTATGATAAGTAATATGTTTAATTTATATTAGAAGAGAATTTTTTCCTGTACCAAAGTTGGGATATTACATTCTAAATAAGATGCTAAGTAGGAGTTAACTAACATTAAATATGACCTTAAAACTACTGGGTTTTGTATTAATTATTAATTAATCACATTATTGGCACTGTGATTTAAAAATTTATAGAAAAAAACCTGAGGTACAGGGCAAATTTTTTAATTTAAACTTTCTTTATATTTTTACCAGTAAAAGTGAGCTTGGTCTCTCTCATAGGAATAGATTTTAAAATAGGTTGTAAAATATTTTGAAAACAGTATTTTTGAATGTGAAGTACTCTTGAGTCATCCAAACTAGGTAAAGCCTCAAGTACCTCAGACTGGTAGTCTGGTAGCTGATTATATTCACCTTCTAAGAAAATATGTAGTGAAATAATACGAAGTTCAGAATCTAACTTTTACCTTAATGAAGCAAATAGGTAAATGTATACTACTCTTTCTTTCATAATAAAAATATCACATTTCCAACCTCAAAATTGGTGCTCCCATGTGTGTTGATACCAAAACTCTTAAGCTTTTTTTTTTCTTTTTAACTGCTTTACAAATACATTCTATACCTCAGAAATATTAATAGCATACCAGTATAGTGGGCTTTTTTTCTCTTCATAAACCTACAGTAAAATTTAATCTCAGAAAAGTACTTACTATATCTTCATAGTTTATAAGTTAAAATGTAATCAATTTATCTTACACATCAGCTTGCTTTTTATCTCCTTTTTTAGTAAGTCAAATAGAGGAACCATAGTACATAAGGGAAATGAAATGTAGTTCTCTATAAAGATGTATGTATGTCTGTGATAAAGCTATGCAAATGCTAATTATTTTACAAAATAGAAGTATCAGAACTATTCTTATGGTTACCACTTGAACAATTAAAGGGTTTGCTTTGTTTCACCAAATGTTTAATAGGAACCCTCTCCTTCAGTTTTGATCAAATTATGTAAAAATTAATATAAATAATTAATAAGTTATTAATTATAAGTTATTTAACCTTAATTCAAGCTTGTGATACAAACATAGGAAAGTAGGATATACCTAATCATAAGTTGATGTAAATCTTTTCTATAATGACTACGAATAAAAAAACTTTCTTTTTCTGTTTGGACTGCCTACTTTTTTTTTTTAAACGACATTTGCTTGGATCCTAGCAACAATCTATTAGCATTCTCTTTTAGTAAGGAATGCCTCCCAAGCAAGTGCAAAGGTAGGAAAAGTCTCTTTTAATTCCCATGAAGTACTTACAACAAATATTTATGAAAATCCTTTTGTGGATGGTATAAACCTTTTTGGTCACTTTATCGTAAGTATTGGATGTAGTTCCTTAGAATTGTCATTACATGTTTTTTTTTTCTAGTATGGTTTCAAATACATTTTCACCAGTATATAATCATCAAACATTTACTGACCATATCTACTTCATAACTCAAAATAAGTTGGGCAAATAATCATTTGAACAAAAACTATTTTTTCCAAGTATAGACTATCATGTGGTTCATCCTCCACCCCAAATACAAAACACTAATTAATGCAGCCTAGTTCCCATCTTCAATAATATCTTGATATCTTAATATATGAAAAATTATAAAAATAAAACATTATAAAATATAACAAGCTTGGCAAGTGTACTTTATCTTCATTCATTATTATTTGACACTATTGAATAAACTACCACTCAGTAATTTGAGAATAAATTTTTGTATTTTCTCTGTCATTTTCATGTTACTGTCCTGAGAGCATGCTCCAAACCCTCCTTGTACCAAATTGTTTTATTAACATAACATCTGTCTACCTTAAAACTAGCTTCATTCATAGAGAAAGACCTAAAAGGAATCTCTTAAAATCCTATTTTCAGTTTGTTTATAGACTTTCTGTCACTTTGACCATAAAACTAATCAAAATTATAACAGCTCTTTTTCCTCTGCTGGTCACAACCCAGATCCTCTGTTTAAGCATTCTGTGTCAGCTGGGCACTGACCTCTATAAAAGAACCAGCCAAAGGCTAGGTACTTGATATGAGATGAATACGACATGATTTTCTGCCCTCAAGTTGCTCAGTCTCCTGAGGGAAACAAATAATATTTATAATACAATATGATAAATGCTATAAAAGAAATAGATACCAAGTACTTTAGTAAATGCTATTGAATTGGAATGCAATGAAAACTCTAAACTTTAGACCTTTTTATAATCAAATGTGTTTTCTTTTAAACAAAATATTCTTTCTTACAATGACTTACCAAAGGAAGTAGAAAGACAGTGGTGTTTGACCTGAATTACAGTATTATTTTTAATGATCAGTAAGACATCTTTACCCTTTAAAATGAATATTGAACAAATTTGTTGTTAATGGTATATTTGTTAAAAGGAAAACATAGCTATAAATAAAATACTTTGTCAAAGCCAAGTACTGCAGTTTATTTGAAATTTGATATTTTATATAAAATAACAAACTCTATTAACACAGATTTTTAAAATAATTTAACTCAGAGTCTTACAAAGCATTCTGGCACCCATTCCTTCTCTTACTTTTTCCTTACAAACATACTGTTTGGTGAGTGGTATTATCTGTTTTATACCTGAAGAAATCTTTGTTAATGTAATTTATTCAGACATTTACTATGTGCCAACTTGCACAAAGGATAGAAACAGATGCCTGTGATCGAGACTAAATACAGGTCTTCTGCTGCCAAATTCTCACTGCCCTCCACATTCTAACCCTCTGTTTAACATATAAACCATGTTATTAAAATAGGACAAATCATGTATTTAAAAAAATGAAAATAAGATATTAATAAAATTTTATATATATTATAGTAAAGATAGTCTGTGAGGACATTGTTGATCTTTTCTAAGTAAACTTTAAAATGTTGGTATTTTATCTCATTTCTCAATGTTAGAATACGGGTAAATTTTAATTTTAGTATAATAAAATGGTTCATCTTTATACCAGAATGTGGGTTCTTTTGATATTTAGACAGTTGAAAACTTTCTAAAACTAAGGATTTTTTAGTGTATATTAAACAACTGCATATTGTATTCACAAGCCTGTATTCTAAGTATGTTGATATTAAAAACTTTCTTCCAGGGAAATTACTGTCATGCCTGTTATTTCCCAAAAAGGTACATAAACATTTCTGTGGACGTTCTTCCCCTAAATTGACCCCCAAAAAACTTCTGTAGAAGTCCTTCTCCCTAAATTGAAACAAATTGTAAACCAAATAAAAATATGTAAAACCCTGAAGAGGAATTATTTTCATTTTCATTGCTCAAGTTATATATAAACGTACATTATAGTTTATTTGTACTGTTTTAAATACTGGATATGCAATCTAGACCAGATATATGAAGAGCTATAAAAATTTTAAGAGTCTGTCCTGACTAATTTGAGGCTCACAAAAATTTATTTGTAGACATAATTAGCAAAGCATTATTTTAATAAAAGAAAAAGATTGTGGTTTTTTCTTGTTTTATGATTAAAATATTGTTTTTAATACAAACAAGACAGTATTAGAAAAATATTATCTTAACATTCACTAAGAGACATTGAGCAAACTAGGACCTACCAGACATGTTCCCTGTCCTCAAGGCTGTTGGAAAAAATATATTCTATTTGTTTATTCCCACCCTCACTGCTCCCCACCTTCTCCCTCATGCCCTGTCAGAATGAGTTGAATCTAATAACAACAAATCAGTCTTCAAATTGCTGCCTAGCCTTTTAAAATTTATGCTCCAAAAGTTTTTTTAAAAAAACCTTTGGGTTTAATGTCAAGAAGGCAGGTATGTGCCTCTCTCTCAGATGAATTTGCAGTTTAATAAATTGTTAAGCAAATACTACAAACCTTATCTCTCACTCATATCCTTTCTCTTGAACTTCCTATTTTTCTTGATCTCAACCACTAAACCAATCTTTGTAAACTGCCCTTCCTTTAGCTTGGTCACTTAAGCAAACTCCTTGTCATCTTTCAAGTCTTAGCTTGGATGCTTCCTCTCTCTTGTGATACCTTCCCTAAACATACCAAAGTGAAATAAGGATTCTCCTTGAGTCCTGTTTTATACATAACTCAGGTAAAGTCATCATCTTATCATAATGTGATTGGCTACATCTGCAATCCCCAGCCCTGGGGCACGGATTGGTACCTGTCCTTGGCCTGGTAGGTACCAGGCCGCACAGCATGAGGTGAGTGGCAGCTAGCAAGCCAAGCGTCATCTGTATTTACAGCCACTCCCCATCACTCGTGTCACCATATAAGCTCCACCTTCTGTCAGATCAGCAGCAGGATTAGATTCACAGGAGGTGGAATCCTACTGGAAAGTGCACATGTGAGGGATCTAGGTTACACGCTCCCTATGAGAATCTAATGCCTGATTGATTATCTGAGGTGGAGCTGAGGTGGTGATGCTATCACTGGGGAGCAGCTGCAAATACAGATTATCATTAGCAGAGAGGTTTGATTGCACAATAATTGTAATGCACTTGAATCATTCCGAAACCATCCCCCACCCGTCCTGGAAAAATCATCTTCCATGAAACTGGTCCCTGGTGCCAAAAAGGTTGGGGACCACTGGCCTACATGTTTGTTTCCATCTTACATGTTCCTTCAAGGCAGAGACTGGTGTGCAGTGTTGGGGTTTTTTTTCTTTTCAGATCTTGGGGGTCTGACATGTATGTTTTAGGCATTCTGAAATATCAGCAGATTGCAGAAAATCTAAACAACTCCCTTGGCTTAGATTCAAACGATTGTACATAAAATCTACTGATATTTTCCTAGCAAACAATAAGTGCTTTTTGCTATGGGGATAATTTTTGCAATTGGTGTAAAGTACCAAATGTCTATCCTAGAGAAATCCAAACTGCTTTACATCAAAGAGCACTTAAACATAAATAAGTATGTATATTGCTAAATTTAAAGATTAGTGCAACAATGAAATTTCAGTCTGTTCTATGATTGCCATAATAAGTCTCAAACTCATGTTTTCTACAGGAAAAGAATCTGTGGTATGGACAAAATTAACTGTTAGAAAGATTTAAGCAAATGTGTTTAAGTTTCTTCTCAGAGGCTTCACTAATGCACTCACTATCCAATGTATATATAAAATTTCTCAGCCTTAAATTTGATCAGATTTTTGAAGTGTGGGGGATAGCACACCTACTAATAATTTGAAGAATACAGTCTAGGAAATGCTTACCCAGAAATTCTACATTAGAAAATGGCTTTTAAAGTAAATAGAAAAACAAAGACTTTGCTGAAATTTTTAACATTGGCATAGCCTATAAAAACTATGACAGTAAAATCATGATTTTTCAAAAAAAGGATACTTTCCAAGATTCCCAATGGATGCCTGAAACCTCAGATATTACTGAACCCTATATGTACTATGTTTTTTCCCATACCTATATACCTATGACAAAGCTTAATTTATAAATTAGGCAAAAGATTAACAACAATAATAGAACTAATATTAACAATACACTGTAATAAAAGTAATATAAGGGTTACTTGAACACAAGCATTGTGATACCGCAACAGTTGATCTGATAACTGAGATGGTTCCTAAGTGACCAATGGGTGAGTAGTGTCAACAGCATGGATACACTGGACAAAGGAAAGATTCATGTCCTTTAATAATCTGGAACTAATTGATGTGCACAGAGAGAAGTAAAAGTCAACTGGAAATCAAGAAGGGGGAGTGGGGAGGTGGCAGGGGGGCAGGTAAAAGCCTACCTAACAGGTACAATGAACACTATTTGGGTAAGGGGTACACTTATAGCCTTGACTTAAGAATTATAAACACTACCCACATAATAAAAACATTTGTGCCCCTTAATATTTTGAAATAAAAAAACAAAGAAGGAAAAAGAAAAAGAAAGATTCACATCCCAGGTGGGATGGAGCTGAGCAGCATGAAATTTCATCATGCTACTGTGATGGCACATAATTTAAAACTTATGAATTGTTTATTTCTGGAATTTTCCATTTAATATTTTCTGACCACTGTTGACAATGGGTAACTGAGACTCCAGATAAGGAAGGACTACTTTATATTAAATACATTAATTATATATTAATTCCTCCAAATTATTTCAGTCTTAAGCTAAAATAACTTATTTTATGGAAAACATCCATAATTGGACATTGGAAGAAATGGAAGAGAAATACTCATTTGAAGGGTCAGTTCACTGGCACTATTATTTAATATGCAATTTCAGCAAGATCTAATAGTCATAAGAAAGAAAATCATCTTTGATATCCAGGAACTGACCTGACACCGCTACATTCCAGTGTTGTTAGGAGATGACTGGTTTTCTCATAGAACACCAACTGATCAGACAAAGTCACCTTGTGACTGCGATGAAACAAGGGGGAAAAAAAAGACCAGTTCATAATTTTGTCTTAGAGCAGACAAAAACAAGGTCAGTATGGAAACCACAAAAACATTAGCTTTTATCAGTAATAATAACCTTACCCAATAGCTGGTAACATTGATATTGGCCAAGTTATCTCAACTTGGTGAGATCACAGAATCATTTACCTACACAGAACAGACTGGGACAAAAAAAAGAAACAGGCACATAATACATTTCTGCATAAAGACCATATATGTATGTGATCTATTATGAGAAAGTCTCTCTTATCATAGTCCTACTTCACAGATTTGGTTCTTAGTTAACCAGATGCCTTACCAAAAAAAAAGGGGAGTTATCTTTGGCATGTATTTTGAAATTTAAAATAATGTGAGTTTTTAAAAAGTAACTAGTCTTAGGGGGTTAAAACACAATTGTGTACTATGTCTGAAATGGATTTATCTCCTCTTCTTACACAGTCGACAATTAACTGAAAAAATTCAGAAATATATATATACATACATATATGGGGTTTTTTTTGTTTTTTTTTTTTGAGGCACAGTCTCGCTCTGTTGCCCAGGCTAGAGTGCAGTGGCGTCAGCCTAGCTCACAGCAACCTCAAACTCCTGGGCTCAAGCAATCCTCCTGCCTCAGCCTCCTGAGTAGCTGGGACTACAGGCATGCACCACCATGCCTGGCTAATTTTTTCTATATATTTTTAGTTGGCCAGTTAATTTCTTTCTGTTTTTTTAGTAGAGACGGGGTCTCGCTCTTGCTCAGGCTGGTCTCAAACTCCTGACCTCCAGCGATCCTCCTGCATTAGCCTCCCAGAGTGCTAGGATTACAGGCGTGAGCCACTGCGCCCGGCCTCAGAAATATATTAAATAATTTAATTATCAGTTAGTTACTGTTAACCCAGGCCACCAAAGGTTAATTTCAAATAAAACATGAAATCAGTGACAAGACTTGGATTTTTAATGCTAACAAGACATTCTGCTTTCTCAATGAATTGACTGCACATACTTTAATTATGAGGGGTGTGGGAGCAGATATTTTCACAATGTAAGTGGTGTTATGACAATTATGTGAAAGCTCAATAGCAGGAACTATGTTTACTTGTATTTTTGCATTGCTAGCAGTCAGCAGAGTCTGGCACTTTATAAGTACTAGACAATATTGTTTTAAATGATTTTCTTTCTTCTTTTTTGAGACAAGGTCTAGAGTCACCAGGGCTAGAGTGCAGTGGCATCATCATAGCTCACAGCAACCTCAAAGTCCTGGGCTCAAGCGATCCTCCTGCCTCAGCCTTCCCAGTAGTTGAGACTACAGGCATGCACCACCACGCCTAATTTTTCTTTCTTTCTTACTTTCGTGTGTGTGTGTGTGTGTGTGTGTGTGTGTGTGTAGAAACAGGGTCTCGCTCTTGCTCACACCGGCCTAAGGCTTGGCTACCCGAAGTGTTAGGATTACAGGCGTGAGCCACCGCGCCCAGCCTTAAATGATTTTCTAAGTCACAAAATTCTGTTTCTACAACACACTATATTCCCCTCCCCCCCAAATCCATAATACTATTAATAACTGGCACAAACTCTTCATAGCTGAAGAAGGATTCGTATATTATGCTTGAAGTGTATTTACAGGGTCTAAATTCACTTGCATTTCGTTGTTATTCTATTACTATCCTGGTGGTGGTTTCACTTCTCAGCGCGAAGGACGTCCCCAAACTCACGGACCTAAGTTCCCAGACGTCCACGCTCTCAGCAGCAAGGCAAACACAAGCAGCCCGAGTTCCCGCAGTCCCTGCTCACGTGAGCTAGGCGGAGGCCTCACGCGGCTGCGGCGCATGCGCGCAAGAGGGGAGCCGCAAGAGGCGGAGGCTCAGTGAGGTGCGGACTGAGTCTCGGGGGGTGGGTCTCCGCGCTGGCCGGCTGGACCTGGACCCTGGAGTAGCTCAGGCGACTGTCGGGACTTGACCGCGCTCGGTCGCGCCGCGCTCACCGCCCAGACTCGCCCAGGTTCGCACACCCCACGCTGCGCCTCTGCGTCAGCGGGCGCTTCCCATAGGCGGCGTGTAGAAGCGCTGCGACGGGCGGTGTGGGCGGAGCTCGCTGCCCGGGGCCGCGGATTGGCTGCCTCTGCCTTGCCTTCCCCTTCCTGCTCGCGGGGTTCAGGTGTGAAGTGGCCGCCAGCCCGGAGCGGGCTCTGAGGGGTGCTGTTGGCTCTTCCAGTGAGGCGTGGACCTAGTCCATACGAGTTGGAGCTCTCCACTAGCACCAGTTTTTGGAAAGAGTTTGAGTTTATTTTTGTTCAATCGGTGGAAGACATTGGCATTTATGTTTGCCTCTAAACGAGTTTTTTGCAGTCAGCTTAAATGACTTTATTTTTCTCAGAAACGCTGTATATTTTCTCCCTCAGGTGCTCATATCCTTGCCTTCCATGACAAATCTTGACGACAATATATGCAAAAGATATGTAAAGATGATAACTAATATAGTTATATTGAGCCTGATCATTTGCATTTCTTTAGCTTTCTGGATTATGTCAATGACTGCAAGCACTTATTATGGTAAGTATGAATTTTTTTTTTTTTTTTTGTGGGGGGAGACAGAGTTGCATTCACTCTGTTGCCCTGGGTAGAGTGCAGTGGCGTCATCATAGCTCACTGCAACCTCAGACTCCTGGGTTCAAGCGGTCTTCTTACCTCAGCCTCCCAAGTAGCTGGGACAACAGACAGAAGCCACCACACCTGGCTAATTTTTTCTATTTTTAGTACAGACAGGGTCTCAGTTTACTCAGGCTGGTCTGGAACTCCTGACTTCAAACTACCTTCCTGTTCTAAATTGTTTTTTTTATAATCTAATCTGGGAATTTGAAATTGTACCATTGTGAACTCATGGTTATGAATGATTTTGTTTACTTTACTTCCACAATCTGAATTTAACTTACTAACATAAACGGTGCCTTGAACGTTTTACACCCTTTAATAGATGCTCGTGTGAGAATACTGGCTACGCCTATTTCAAAATGTTTTTAATATTTTATGTAGTTATGGTATCTATCTTGGTTAAAAAGTGAGGTGAAACAGTTTTGTAAAGCAATCACAGTGATGCTTTTAATTTTGAATAAGAATATTAGTAATGTAGTTTATCAATTTTAAGTGTCCTGTAAAAGTAAGAATTAAAGACAGTATAATGTTTACGTTTGAGATTTGAAGGATTTGTCTGACATTTGGTCACTTCAGAAGAATAGACTCCTTTTAAAGCCTGAAGCTACTTTGCTATAAGCTATTCCAGACTCAGGTCTTTAAGGTTTTGAAGGTACGTTAGAACATGAGCATTTCTACACACAAACTTCTTTGGTACTCCTGTAAAGACAAAATACTGGTCAGTTCAGAACAAAGGAAAAAGTGAAAAGGAGAATGAGAAAATGAACTCTTATAAATGGTTATATCATAAGTGATTGCCATTTCAGATCTTACTCTTTTTGTAAAGAGACTGTGAATAATTGGATAGATGTTCTCCAAGGTACAGTAGGGCTGTTCATTCATAATGATTCACAATAGGGAGTAGGAGTTTGCGGGGAGGGAAATGAGAAGATTCTTGGTGCCAGGATTAATTATGACCTAAACTAAATAGAATAAACCAGGATTTGTAAATTGAAGTGTCTCCCTGGGGCCAGTAATCTACTGCAAATGAATGGAGCTGGCCAAGTTTTTGCATATTAAACGTGTCAATAGTTTTTACTTTCAAAAATAGGATTTTTCCCATTTTTTGGTGAACACTTGGCGCTCTTTGGCTTTCATTTTCCCATTTTTGATAGAAACATGGACACAAGCAATAGTTCGTGTTTTTCTTTACTGTAAGGAAATCATTCAGCCTTGGTGTTTAGGAATCTGTCAGAAACGGTGGCGAATTAAAACAGGAAAACCATGGCTTGTCTAAAAGAGGAGGCCTTTCTTCACCTTCAATTAATTCTGCCAAGTGGGTCAGAACTTTAGGTTTTTAAAACAGAAGCCAAGAATCTGGTTTTTTAAATATGAAATCTCCTAATCTTTAATTATTGACTCAAATTGTTTGAAAACACTGCTAGCCAAACAAAACATCTGTGAGCTGGAATGCAACCTTTGGAAAAGTCAATTTCTAACCATTGAATCAGGTGTGCTCTGAAAGGCAGAGGGAGGAATATGATACTGTTAAATAAAGAATTTGTTCTATGTAGTTCTTGAAATTTAAAACGTGCCTTTCACAAAAATGAGGACCCAGAGATTCCGTTCAATCTCCAAATGCCCATGTTTGAAATACCCATTATCATAAATATTTTAATAGCTGTAAATATTCTCAAAACTTGGACATAACTTATTTGACCATTTCCCAGTAAGATTGCCCCTCTGGAAATATACAAATCTCAACATAAATACAGTCATGTGCCTCATAACGATGTTTCAGTCAATGACAGACTACATACACAATGGTCCATAAAGTTATAATACTGCATTTTTACTGTGCTTTTTCTATGTTTAGGTACACAAATACTAGCCATTGTATTATAATTGACTAATCCCTTTTAATAAAGGGATTTGTTCTTTGAAGTTTGTATTTGGTCAAGGGGCCCCACTTGGGGATCTGGAGGGCCACATGTGGCTTTGAGGCTGCAGGTTCCTCATATAGCTTAGGTGTATGGTAGACTATACCATTTAGGTTTGTGTGAGTACTGTCTATGTTTGCAAATGATGAAATTGCCTAAAGACACATTTCCCAGAACATATCCGGATCATGAAGTGACACATGACTGTATTTTTCCTTGGTGACTTTATCTCAGTCTCTCTACTTTTGATAGTATTTTAATCCAGATAGCAGTTATCAAAGCTTACTGCCAAGGTTAACCTGTGCAGATTTCACAATTTGTGCTCCACCTTTATAATTTTTCAGGTAATTTACGGCCCGTGTCTCCTTGGCGTTGGCTGTTTTCTGTTGTTGTTCCTGTTTTGATCGTCTCTAATGGCTTTAAAAAGAAAAGTCTAGATCATAGTGGAGCTTTAGGAGGTATGTTTTCATTTTGAATGTTTAACTGTATAATAAGTGCTTGCTTATATAATTTAAACTTATGTTTTCTAAATTCTGAATATATGAGACTACAAATCATGACATTATATATTTTAGACATGATAAAGCTATGTATTGCTCAGCATTCTTATTGTTAAAATTTCCTAAAGTAACATATAGTTTTAGTGTAACATACAAATTTAACTTTGTAATTGATATAAAGTAGATTAATGGGGTAGACTTTTCAGAAAGGACCTTGACTATTCTCCTCCTTTAGTTTGATTAGTCTCCTACTAACAGAAACATTGGAGCACTTCTCCTAGGTGTAACATAGAGGAACAGTTGGAAAGAATAATTCTTGGAAATTGCCATTAGTAATCTCAAGCAAAGCAGTCTAGACTTAGTGTTCTAGATTAATTATTTTCAGAACCAAGGTAGGGACAGGCCATTTATTCCTTCTTTTAGCAAATATTTATTAAGTACTTAGTACTCTGTGCCACTCGTCTAGAAACTGGGGATGTAGCTGTGAACAAGGACAAGGTTTCAGTTCTCATGGAATTTTTATTCTTTAGGGCAGATAGATAATAAAATATATAAAACTTTTCAGATAATGATGAAGTTTATGAGAAAAAAGATAATAGTGTGTATGTTGGAAGATGTGAGTCCTTCTGTAGACAGAAAAAAGGTCAGGTGCTTTTCTCTAAGGAGATCATTTTAAGCTGGGGCCTGAAGAAGCCAGTAATGAGAAGATCTGAGAGGATGTTCCAGGCTGACAGAATAACAATTGGAAAAGCCCTGACATGTACAAACCTGCCTTATTTGAGAGTGAGAAGAATAAGGCTCATTTAAATAGTAGAGATAAAGTTGAAGAAATAGGCAAGGGCTGAGTCATATTGGGGTTTGTAGACCACAGTAAGAATTTAATTCCAAACTAGGTAAGATCTCCTTGCCTCAAATCAGGAGTGTGACATGATCTGATTTGACATTAGAACTTTCATATCCTACCAGTGTTACAAACACCAAAACTTGATTCCCCCAAAATACTTCCTACGGGATATAATCACTACAGGATGCGGATTATTTAGAACAGGCAAGTCTGGAAGCCACCTACCCAACCTTCAGAATGCTGCTCATCTTTAGCCCCTGATGCTCTGTAAACACCCTCTGTCCCCTCTGTATTCAAGTACAGCAGATGTTTCTCATGAAGTTTTATAAACTAGAATAGACCTTTATGGAGGCAAGATTGCATGATGGGTAAAAGAATAAGCATTAGAGTTAGTCAGAATGAATTTGAATAATAGTTACAGCTTTGGAAGAGTCATATAACCTCTCTGCCTCAGTTTTTTTGTCATAAAAAAATGAAGTTTTTAATATTTAACCTAGAGAAGGATATATCATTAATTTAATGAAGCTTAAACTTGAGGGCACCTCACTTGCAATTAGTACCTTCCAAGGCCTTGGGAAGAGCCCTAGCAATATGTTCTCATGGTCCTATGGTTTTGTAAATTTTGCAAAGGTAAAAGATATTTTTGTACTCTTTTTCTTAAAGGGGACTTCCAAATTATATAAGCTTCAGTGCCTCCTCCCCCCAAAACCTGGCTCTACCCTTGATTTCATTCTTAGGGCATAGTGAGAATTAAATGAGGTAATTACTATCAAGTTCTTAGCTCAGTGCCTGGACACATAGCCAACATGTATTGAATACTTATTAGGTAGAGTTCTTCAGAATCATGCTAATTCTCTTTTTTTCATGAATGAGAAACATTGTTCAAGTTCTGTTGAGAGTTTTTTTTTTTCATTCTGAGTTGGTAGTTGAGAATTAAAGTTAACTAGACATGTTGACATCTTTATATGAATTTTTTTTACCATATAATCAACAAGTATTAGGAACGGTTATGTTTTATTTATTTGACAAATGCTTATTTGTACTTACTATGTACCAGGCACTGCTGTTAGCTCTTGGAATTAACTCATTTATTACAAATAATTTGAACAAGCTCTGCTTGAATGTAATAACGTAGAGTTATACTTTGCTAAAAAAATATTCTTTGTCAGGTATCCTGCCCTTGGTATTTATTATTGTTTACCTATAGCAAGAAAGCTCAAGTCCTTCTTGAAATTCCGTCTTCCTTTCGCCTCCATGCTACTTCTCTTACTTTTTTGATCTCTACTTTGGTTTCTTTCCTGCTACCACTTCCTTTCCTACCTTCTAACCCTTGGGCCTCTACTCTTCTCCTTCCTATCTTGATTTAGAATTAAAAGATATATATTTGAAACCTAGCACTGCCACCTGTTATCCATGTGAACTTTGGCCAATCATTAACTTGGGAGCCTCACTTTCTTCATCTCTTATGAAACGGGTCCAATAGTAATACTTATGGGCTTACTGGTGAGGCTCAAACAAGATATTGTGTGAGAGATACCATATCTTTGTAAACTGTAAAGCACTATAAATACCTTCACTGTTCGTGATTATTTGCTTTCAACCATATTTTTCTACGTGAATGACTTAAATTGGTGTTGCCACAAACCTTCATTTCTTTCTCTGTATCTCTGCTCATATTACTGTCCATCCCTCTTTCACCTCTCTCTTGCCTCATTATATATGCTGATTATTATCATCTGCATTAATGGAGAAGTATATAGAGAGGTTTGAAGGCTAATGAGAGTTTTAGGGGGAAAATAATGAAAACTGCAGAAAATTAAAATTAACTCTCCCAGAGTGAGATTAAATGAAGTATTCCCACTTAGAAAGGTTATATTGTTCTAGGCTTCCTAGTACTTAATGAGGCATTCACACTGTGTAGGATTCAAACCTAATAAAGTCATTGCTTTGCTGCCAGCCCTAATAGGTGGAAATGATCCAATGTAGTAGATGCAAGCATGTTATTAATTTCTGTTTCAGTAGTAACTGATAGTTCTAAAGTCAGGTAGTTTGCTTCTAAAAAATTATCCTGGTTACTATAACATGCCACTTGATCTGCCTGAGAACAAAGGACACCTACTAGATTTTAAACTCCTTGAGGACAAAGAGTGTATCTTATGCTTCTGTGTCCCATGTTTTTTTGAATAGTGGTAGGCACATAATAGGTGCTTAGGAAATAATAGTTTGATTTTAAAAACCTCTGATCTTTTCCTAATCATCTCATTCTGTGAAATGTTGGTATCTGACTGTTTGGAACTTTTTTTTCCTTAATGATAAAAACCGTATTGCTGATTTAAAGTATGTCATAGTATTTGAGAATATTGTCATGGAGTATGACTATAATTTACTTAAACTCTCAGTGTTATAATTTTCCCATCTGTAAAATGGAAAGGAATAATAGTTTCTATAGCAATGAGATATCATGAGGAGTTATCCATGTAAAACGCTAAGTACTGGTGAACAAGTATTTTACAAATTTTAGTTGCTTTTCTTCCACTACTGCTATTCACAGACATAAAGAATTTTACTAAGGTTTACCACATCATGACTTTAGTGTGTTTGGGACTGAGAAGTAAGACTCACAGAACTTCCTCAGGATCTGGGGATTTAGAGCCCTCCTTGACAGGAACATATACGTAGGTGTTGGTAGAATGGGGGAGGCAATGCTGAAGGTGCACACTGAAGTAGAGGGCTCTGGTCTACTGGAGAGAGTGTTGCCAGGATAAGGAGAGGGTCATATGTAAACAGTCCATGTAAACAGTAAAGCACTGTGTAGGTGATTTACTCCAAGGAAATGTCTACTCATTATTAACATAGTTCTGTGTAGTTACTGAAAGTTTTCATGTGAACATGTGAATGTGGACAATTTGTTATCAGGCCTTTTGACTTGGCAAGTTTTAATTTAATTTTATTTGCCAAGACTATTAAGCTGAGTGATTTACCATTTTTTCATTTATTTTCAACAAATACTTAGGGTCCCTGTATACCAAGCACTATTTTGGGCACTTAGGATTTTAACAGTGAATAAAATGGATAAAAATTCTTCTGTCATTGAGCTTACATTTTTAGTCAAGGGAGACAGATTATAAATGAGTTTGAGGCCTCTAGTCCCCAGGAGATGCTGTAAGTGTAATGGCAGTACACAGCAAGATAGAGTGTTGTCAGGAAAGGCCAATGTTGGTACTCTGTCTGGTCCCACAAGGGTGGCCTTACCTCTTTTTTGTCACTGTAATTCAGGTCTTATGTTTAGCCTTTCTAAAGTAGAAACTTCACTCTGTCAGGCCAAGAAAACTGGCTGAACATTGCTCATTGTCATAAGGGATTGATATATGAGCGAGAATGCTGCTTTATTAACATGATCGTATCTAGAGCTACCAGGCAGACTGGAATACAAACATCACTGTTCAGGCATGTCCTATTTTTGTAGTCAGGCCACTTGACAAGCCAGATTATAATTATAAGGTTGCTTTGGTGAGTACAAAGTCTGAGAAACAGTAATACATGTCCACAGGTCAAAGGGTCCCCTCCCTTGGACAGAGTTTGACAAGTCTGCCAACTTCTGGTTCTTTTGGCCTTCACTTTCTACATTTTTGGCTAACCAATGAAATTACTGTAAAATGCATATACAACAATAGATTAGATAGATTTGGGTTGATTAAATTACTATGAAATTTCAGCCCTGCCTTTCCATCTTCTGCCTCCCAGAGATTACCCAGGTCACCTTGGTTAGAATTTGGGATGTAACTCTATTCCCACTATCAGACATTTGGAGACAGTGTTCTTTTACTCCCCTAGATAGCATCTAGATAGAATTTACCTTTAGGCTCAGAAGGCAGCCATAATATTTCAGTCTTCAAGTTCTTTGTGAGTACCTTATTGTCCCATATGTGAACCCCTAATCATTGATAATTAGAGATTATCAATGGGGTGCAGTGGAGAGGTGGAACAGACATAAACAGGAGATAGCAGTTACTAATGTAAAAATGTAGGCATACCTGGGAGTTGCCAAAAGTTCCAAGATATTTTTAGACTACATGAAGGAAAGCATTCCTTCAGAGCACATTATCTTATTTCCTCAATCTGAACCTGTCATCAACATGAACATTGATCACTTTATATAGTATTTTAAGGTGATTGAAGTAAAAAGGATATAAAGGCCATTTGCCATTTGTAACATCTCAGTGTAGGTTGTTTTAGGCCCTTTCTACTTTGGGTTTTTTTAAAGACAGTGGAACAAATTGTTAATAATTACTATTCATGAAAGGGCAGAGGGCAGACACTTTGACTTTCAGTTCATATACTTTCATATGGTTTGGCTTTCTACTCCAATAGTTATGTACTACTTTTATAACAATTTAAAAATCAGTTGAAGAAACTTAAAGTTTGCATAACAATAATATTTATTGTTGTTGAGCTTTTGTCACTGGAACTGTCACTGCTGTCAATAACAATGACATTAGCTAACATTTTTTAAAGGCCTCCTACATCCTGGGGAATATAATAAGCATATTACAAAAATCATCTCTAACTTTTTATAGCAAGCCAGTGAGATAGGAATTTTGATTATTCTCATTTCACTAATGTGAAATTGAAGCTTAAGGAGGTTTGTCTCACAGTGGTAAGTGGAGAAGCCAAAGTTTGAACTCCAGACTACTCAACTCCAGATCTGAAGTGCTTCGTTACTACTTTATACCAAGTTCCCCTATTTCTTACACTCTTAAAATATATTAAACTTAAATAAAATACCAGTAATTGAGCATCTTTGGATGAATCAATGAATAACTGTCTCATTGGTTATGATACTTGAATTTTGAGCTAAGCAATGGAAAGTGTTATTATAGCAAAAGAAACCTGGTCCCCTGTTATTTTATTTAATAAGATATTGTTTATTTAATACCTCCTTATTGAATAAATAGATTCATTAAATATTAAATTATTTAATGTCTTATGTAATATTGACTCTGTTATTGAACATAATTTTATTTAATAAAATTCTTCATTTAACAGAACAGAATATATTTATCATTAGAGTTACAGAGAATAGAGTATTGTCAACCACAGAGTAAGTCGGGGATGGATCAGTTCACAGGCAGGAATAACATAGAAAAACTAGAGATAACAGCAGGCAGCCTGGGCAAGGCCATACAAGATAATAGTACCTTAGTGTGGTTATCACATTCTGGGAAAATGAAACCCTATCCGGCAGGGCTAGAGTTAGATTTTTGTCAGGCACGCAGACTAGAAGGTCTCTCAAGTTTAGACACAAGCCAGTAAAACTCATGAGAGACCAATTTACAAAGCAGAATGTCAGCTTCTTGGTTACAGTGACCTAAATTTTCATTGCAGATTAGTACATTCTTTCCCTAAAAGAACTATAAAGTTATCAAAAGTTTGCTTGAAAGTTCCAAGAAACATATAGAGAATGCTACCTTTTAAGTAAGAAAGAAGGGAAAATAAGAAAAATGCATATATCTACTTAAAAAAAAACACAGGAATGATAAACAAATACAACATAAACACAGGAAAGAAAATAATGCAGTTGCTTACAAAGGCTGGAGTGAGAGCTAAAGATGTGGGGGGGGCGGCGAGATCTGGGAAGAAGTGACATTTTTCTAAGTATTCCTTTTTGTGTAAGTTTGACATTTAGAAGCATGTTCTACATATTTAAGAAATCAAACCAGTAAGGATTGGAAGGAGGGGAATCTAAAACAAAGCTAACTGAAATGAACTCAGTTATGTTTCCAATGAATACTGTGAGCACACTGAAAGGAAAAGAGTAACCAGTGAACACTGTTTTTTACTATATACCTTTGTTTTAGGTTGAAGGGAGGGGAAAATTACAAACAAATCCTAAACTATTTTTAGTAGGTTTGTTTTGTGGTAGTATGAGTGAAGCATTTCTGAAACAATTTTAGATATAATATAGGATTGAGCAAATGGGTGAATTTGTCATTGTTGGCAGTCAGGGTTCTTACTAAGAAAAGTGAAACATGCAAATATAGAAGGGAGGAAGACAAGAGAGAACCCTGTGGGTTTGGATTGCAATTTGTGTTGGTGTGATCTTATGATTTCTAAAATATGTGTATGTATGTATGTGTATATATTCCTGTGTATATATTTGTATGTTTCTGGATATCAGTATGTGTAATTATTTGCCCTGTCCACAAACAGCAAAGATACCCCAGTAGCAATGAGCACACTGAGAACCTACATCTTGGTGTCTAACATATATTACCTATTAAAATGAGCCACAGCTCATCAGAGAGATGGCTGCTTACAGGGCTGGGGCAGAGTAGGTTTGAGGTGAGCCTAGAATGTCTTGTTACACCGGAAAGAAAGGAAATGCTCAAAAAAAAAAAAAAAAAAAAAAATGGCCGGGCTCGGAGGCTCACGCCTGTAATCCTAACACTCTGGGAGGCCGAGGTGGGTGGACCGCTCGAGGTCAGGAGTTCGAGACCAGCCTGAGCAAGAGCGAGACCCTGTCTCTACTAAAAATAGAAAGAAATGATTTGGACAGCTAAAAGTATATATAGAAAAAAATTAGCCGGGCATGATGGTGCATGCCTGTAGTCCCAGCTACTCGGGAGGCTGAGACAGAAGGATTGCTTAAGCCCAGGAGTTTGAGGTTGCTATGAGCTAGGCTGACGTCACGGCACTCTAGCCAGGGCAACAGAGTGAGACTCTGTCTCAAAAAAGAAAAATGATGAGGCCATGTCACAGGGGCACAATAGCCAGTTAAAAGGATACCCCCTGACCAAATCTGGAACCAATCTAAGCACCAACAATTAAGCACAGTAATATATTATAAGCTATTAGAAAAAATAGTAATTTGTGAGTCTATACTGATAATAATC
The DNA here is from genome assembly GCF_020740605.2 of Lemur catta. Classification (NCBI taxonomy): domain Eukaryota; kingdom Metazoa; phylum Chordata; class Mammalia; order Primates; family Lemuridae; genus Lemur; species Lemur catta. Next base: position 41,961,550 of record NC_059133.1, on the reverse strand, counting down.
AGTTTAGATTATTAGTAGCGGGAAAAGAGGTAGGGATCTTGCTTATGTTAGAATGCCAAGAGCTGATTGGAAAATGTGGGGAGAGTGCTGAAAAATTAGCGTTGCAACCATCATTGTAAAGATTGGATCAGGCAAAATCATATAGAAATGGTAAATCTGGGGGAAATTTTGATAAGGAGCAGGATATTTGCATGATTTTAAAGTATTTCCCACAGATTGCTTCTTATTCTAAAGGAAAAGATAATAATTAAATGGTAAAGAAATTACACAATACCTTGACTGAATGATCAAAATCAATATCACCAGTGAGTGGAGGATGGCCATCAGGAGCCTCCAGATGTGACACTCTGAGAGGGATACAACATCACCCATGTAGTATCTGGATGAAGAATGCATAACCTGGATCTAACCATGATGGAACATCAGACACCTCAAGATGAGGAACATGTTTTTTAAAAATGGGGTAATTGGATTCTCAAAAATGACAGTATCAGAAAAGAAAAAGGTATATAGAAATGGTCCACACCAAAAGAGACTAAAGAGATGTAACAACTACCTTAGACTGGATCCTATGCTGTCAGGGGAAATGCTAAAAGGATATTAATGAGTCAGGTGACAAAATTGGAATACAGATAGTAAATAAAAATATTATATCAATGTAAATTTACTGCAATTGATAACTGTACTGTGACTATGTAAGAGTGTATCCCTATTAGAACGTACACACTGAAGTATTTAGAGGTGAAGGGCCATGATATATATAACTTACCCTCAAATAGTTCCAAAAAATACATTTTATATGTATTTATATATTTAGAGAAAGCACACACAAATCATAAAGCAAATGGGGCAAAGTGTTAATAGTAGGTGAATCTAGGTGAAAAGTATATGAGTGTTCTTTTTACTGTTCTTACTCCTACAACCTTCTATAAGTTTGAAATTATTTCCAAATAAAAGTTAAAAAATTTTTTTTAAAGTTATCTTGGTGAGCATACAATCAGAATGAGAAGAATTATTAATAGTTGTATAAATTTAATTCCCAGAGACAGTAAAGCTCTGTCTACAACAGATTTGTACTTAATGAATAAACCAAATACTGGAGTTGATTGGTTAAACCACCTTTACCTGGACCATGCTCAAGACATAATGACAAATTCAGTTTTTGAAACTCTCATTTTATAGCTACTATTCAGACTACCTCCATCTGTTAGCATATTCTTTCTATATATGGTGTATAGGACAACTCATTTGGGATAAAGGCATTCTTAGGGACAGTCACATCCAGTTCTTAATTTCCTGGGGTCACCTTGATTGAATTTTGTATATTATTAGTCATCAAACACTTATTTCTTGTTTTTGCCACTTATTATAGATGGCTAATTTTACTCATATTTTCACTCTAATTCATTTTTGTAGAATTAAACTGTTGTGGTGATAAAGATAGAAGGTATTTGCTCCCTCTCCAACCAAATTTTATTCACAAGAACATTTTCAAATTTTATAACAAAAGGCCTTTAAGGATTATCTGGGTGATTCTAAAAGCCCATTCCAGAATATGTTTGTACTCTCTAGGAATTACCTAGAAGAGAGGTTTTATAACTTCTTAAACAACCCACAGCAAGTTCTTTAAGTCTCAAGCATATTCAGCTACTTTAGCAATTGATTTCAATGGCCTTTTCCACATTGCTGTGATATCAAGAATGCATCTTTCCTTTGCTTTTTTCTTTTGTGTCATGAAATGTAAGCTTCCTTCTTCTTTGTTTTCCTGATGGAACTGCAGGTTTTATAAGCTTTTCTTGAAATTAGTCATTCATCAAAAAATAAAAGATGTCACCTTCTTTCTTTTTTGTTTGCCTGAACAAAATCTAAAAAGGCAGAGAAAAGTCAAAAAATCTAAAATCACATTCACAGAACATATTCTGGTTTTAGTTTCACATTAAATTCAGGATTATTTTTGTGGATTTACCGAGGAAAACTTAGCTAAGAAAACCTCTCTATCTTCTCATCATAGTTTGTGAGGCATAAGGAGAGAGTACGTGAAAGTTCTTTGAGAAGCATAAAAAGCTTACTTCTTTTGATTTTCCTTTATCAAGTAGGGAGAAAACTATTCCAGGCTATAGGGGGAAAATTATAAAATATATGCACTTGAAAAATTCTATAATCTCATCTCTAGAGAGAGCCATGGTTAGTTTGGAAATTCTTCAAACTAGCTTTCTATCCAAACAGTATATATAATATATATTGTTTAGTTATGAAATCACTACTGTTCATTCTGTTCTGCAACTTGATTATAAAAAGTTTGTCTGTCTTGCATTCCTATAGCATTGTTTGAAAGTGGTAAAAAAAAATGATCAATATAATGTGGTAAAAAAATGATCAATATAATAAAAATGACATTCAGTTTACTGCTTGGTAATAACTTAATTGGTAAAATGCAAATATATTAGAAATATACATTCCCAGTTGTAATGTAAAAATAACTGAAAAGAAATTCCATTCTTTTTTCACGTCATTTATGGATTGAATATAATTCTGTGTATGTTTCTTTCAGGGCTAGTGGTTGGATTTATCCTAACCATTGCAAATTTCAGCTTCTTTACATCTTTGCTGATGTTTTTTCTTACTTCTTCAAAACTCACTAAATGGAAGGGAGAAACAAAGAAGCGTCTAGATTCAGAATATAAGGAAGGTAAGATTAATTTTGTTTGCTATTATTCAAAATAGTAAACTTTATTTCATCCAACATAAGCTTTTAATCAGAATGCATTGTTTAGACTGTCAAAACAGATAAATTTTTGCACAAGAATTACTTTATTAGCCTAATTTAGTTTATCATTTATCTCACCACAATAGGGCATAACAGCAGAGTTTTAGAAGCACTAGAGTCTATCCTTAATTATTCCAGATTTAATAATAACAATATAGAATATGGGTGAAGGTGTCATAGCACTTTTAGTCTTTTTTTTTTAAAAATGTCACTCATTTTTCTTAAACCTTAAAATATAAATTTCTATAACTGCATGATTTTCCTTCTGAGAAGAAAATATTTCTTGTCCTTTTCATCTGTTTTCAGGAGGGCAAAGGAATTGGGTTCAGGTGTTCTGTAATGGAGCTGTGCCCACAGAACTGGCCCTGCTATACATGATAGAAAGTGGCCCTGGAGAAATCCCAATAGATTTTTCCAAGCAGTACACTGCTTCCTGGATGTGTTTGTCTCTCTTGGCTGCACTGGCCTGCTCTGCTGGAGACACATGGGCTTCAGAAGTTGGCACGGTTCTAAGTAAAAGCCCGCCAAGGCTGATAACAACATGGGAAAAAGTTCCAGTTGGTGAGTCTTGATTTGAGTTTCTTAAAAAAAACTAAAATAAACAAACAAAAATATCTCCTTAATTTAATGTATTTCTTATTTTAGAGCCTTTTAAGAATTGTATTTAGTCTCCTTAAATAAAGGCAAATTAGAAAACTGCTATAGGCTATTAAATTGGTGATAATAATATTTGCAGGAAATGTTAGCAAGACCTAGATAAACAATACAGAAACATAGAGATTGACCTAGAAACATATGAATGGGGAAAGAAAAGAAGGGAAGTGATAGACTATTTCTTGAGGGCCTGTTATGTAATTAGTGCTTTAACATCATCTCAGTTCCCCATTAACTTTATCAACTACTGCTACAAATTGCACATCCAGATCTGAAATGCTCCAAAATCTGAAACTTTTTGAGCGCTAACAGGATGCTCAAAGGAAATGCTCACTGTAGCATTCCGGATTTCAAATTTTTGGGATGCTTAACCAGTAAGTATGTATTATGCAAATATTCCAAAATCTGAAAAAATCAAAAATATGAAACACTTCTGGTCTCAAGCATTTCAGATAAGGAATACTTAACCTGTACTGCTTCTTTTTTGTCATCTTGTTCTTCCTCTCTTTCTCTCCCACCCTCTTTCTCCATCACCTTTTTCTCTGCCTCCTTTTTTCTTTTCCTCTTCTTATCACTATTATGATAGCTAACATATTAGCTATTACAGTAGAATACCTACTATAGAGCACTGTTCTAACTGCTTTACATTTATTACCACTTAATACTCATAATATTAATAATCATATGAATTGGTTCCTTTCCATCTTACAAACAGGGAAACTACTGCATAGAGTAGTTAAGATAAATTAACCACAGTCACACAGCTTCAGAGTGGCAGAACTAAGATTGAAACCATGCAGTCTGGCTCTATGGAACCATTCCACTGCACTACTTAGAATTTTAGGAGTTACTACAGGGAAAAAGCAGTTTTCTAAGTAGGCTATGGTCTTGAGATTATATTAAAGAGAATGCTTTATTTGAATTAGCCTTGATTAGAGAGGTATCAAAATTTTTTGCTTTCTTTACTTTATGTGTTTACTGATTATTAACCAGGTGATTTTATGCATGTTTCTTCTTCAGGGACCAACGGAGGGGTTACAGTGGTGGGCCTTGCCTCAAGTCTCCTTGGTGGTACCTTTGTGGGCCTCGCATACTTCCTCACACAGTTGGTTTTTGTGAATGATTTAGACATTTCTTCTCCCCAGTGGCCAATTATTGCTTTTGGGGGTCTAGCTGGACTACTAGGATCAATTGTGGACTCATATTTAGGGGCTACAATGCAGTTTACTGGTAAGAACATTTCATTATTATTGCATCTTAGTATATTAAAGAAATGGGGAATAAATAGGAAAAGAAAAATTAAAAAGATGTGACAATTAAAAATAAATCCAAAGACACAAGGTGTTGAGGGACCAGAAATGATAGGGCAAAGTCTCTTCCACAATCTTGTTTTTCTTTTGTGTTAAATTAATTGAAAGAGAATTAGTCCTACAGAGCAATGATTAGAAGCTATGTGGGAGGATATGATGGTGCAGGAAACAGATGTTTTTGCTTATGGGCCATCACCATCACCCAATCCCAGGAAAGCAGGACTTTTGGGATCGGATCGCTTTAATTTGTTTTCCAAGTCCATTTGAGGAATAACTATTTTACTAATCTGACTAACACATATGACCTACTTTCCTACTGTGTTATCGTGCTTGCTGTCCTGGCCACTGAGTTTTTAGCCCCACTCACAAGATGCGTGGGATGCTTCTGAGGCTCTCCTGTCCTATCAGTGTGCTGACGTATTCTGTTAGGAGTATATTTGCTCCACACTCTCACCAGCCATGTCTTCACCTTTGATTGACATCATGAGGACGCTGGGAGGCTAGAGAAAGTTTCTCTGATTACAGTCCTCCCAGTGCTCTTCACACCCCAGGATAATCTATCACCCTTCCATTGCTCTCCGCACCAGTGTATTTGCTCTCTCAGTTTTGTTAGTCTCATTTAAATGCTAAAGAAGAAGCAGTTTGATTTTAATTCCCACTAAAGGATCAGTAACTCTGCACACACACACCCCCTACACACACTTACAGAGTACACATGTTTTTTAGAGAGCCTAGGTTTCTTTTTTTTTCCCCCAGCCCCCAAGAGCCTGGGTTTCATTGTAACTGGTGAAGTTCTGATCATATTGAATGGATTGAAAAAGAAATGTGCACCATAGGGGAGACTACTAATTCATCCTGTAAATCTTTGTGTACCTCCTTTGTGCCAACACTGTGCTGGACCCTGTAGATCCAGGGCTGAGGCCACAGACATGAACCCTACTCTCAGGGACCTCACAGGTTGATCTTGGAGGGGAACCACTGAGAAGACAAGCCCAGCCTGCCAATTTCATGCCCTTTCTGCTTTTAATGTTCTCTTTTCCACTGATGAAGCAACTCCAGAGGAATTGAGAGAACATTACCAAGGTGTGCTAAAACTCATTTATTCAAAGAGGCCTTTTGTAATCAAGGGTTCCATATCTCTCATCATATAAATTATGCATCAGTATCATTTTACAAGTCACTGAGAATCTTTCAAAAAGTATCTCCTTTGGAGGAAAAAAGCTAATTTTTTTTTCTTTTAATCAAGTCATTTGGTTTTTCCACCTCACTTTCTTCTTTTCCACTTCAGGTTTGGATGAAAGCACTGGCATGGTGGTCAACAGCCCAACAAATGAGGCAAAGTACATAGCAGGGAAACCCATTCTTGATAACAACGCAGTGAATCTGTTTTCTTCTGTCCTTACTGCCCTCTTGCTCCCAACAGCTGCTTCAGGTTTTTGGCCCAGGGAGTAAACTTTTATTTCATTTCCACAGGTCAAAACTGGTGAGTCAACCTAAATTTGCAATTCCGACTTTTATCCTAAGAATAATACTTGTAGTGGCAAAGCAGAATTACTAGTTTCACCCCTATTCCATTGTGATAGAATTCCATTTTCCTCTCAACTCCCTTGTAGCAGCTAGCATCTTTCTAGTGAAAGAGAAGAGTTCATAGAACTTATGCATATTTTTCTTCTGTTGAATGGAGATTCTTAAGCAGTGAAGCTACATTGTCCCTACATATTGCTATATATTGAATTAAAAATTCCTACATAATCAATGTCAAGTATTATTTTGTTTGTTTAAACCAACATAGAGCCTAAAAGTGATGATGATTAAAATGGTTCTCAGTTGAGGCAGAGAAATGCTACTGTGCCGGTTACCCAAATGTTGTGTCTGCCTTAAATGTTTTAAGCTAATATATGTGGAAGCCTAAATAAGCATAGTATCCTGGACTTCTCCCATTACCTTGCCATCACAATTGTGAAAAATGTGGACATTGGTCCCTAGTAAGTTATGTGGCCTACTCCACACTTGTTCTTCCTTCCTCAGGGTTAGTGATGAAAAAAAAAGTAAATGCCTTTTTCATATGACCATTATAAAGCATGAAAAAAGTTATTTTTAACTAAAAGCAAAAGAACGTTATCTTATACCTAAAAAATGTGCACCTTACTATATAGTTCAGTTGTTCTCTGAACAGAAACTATCTTGAATTCAATATTCTTAATGTATTATCTAGCTTTCTTTGAAGTATGTATAGGAATATGGTTTAGTATTGGCATCCCGAACAGTTAAAGAGTCACTGGAAAATTATTGTAATTTTTTTTTAATTTACTCTCCTATAAGCTGCTGGAAAATGGTATGATTTCCTATTATGTACATCTAAGTTGTGCTCTTCTTCACATTGTAGTCTCAATGAAAGTGAATTCTGCTTTTCAGTTTTGTTATTCACTCTGATTTACTATGTGCTAAAGGAGTTTTGACATGGTATGGATTATTTTACTAAAAGTATTTTTAAATGTTTCTCATGTGATTTCTGTACCTTTTTCTCCCTGCCCCTTTTGCTTTCTTAAAGAAATTGAGGAAGGAATCCATGAATAAACCACCACATAAGTGGATTCTTTATTGATGACCCTACTGTAGTGCCAATGTAGAACTGACTTAGTTCAAGAAGGAAAGCAAAACAGTCACACCCTTAATCCTTAAGCCAATCAAATCAGTGGGTTACAACCATTGGTTTTGAACTTTGGGTATACATTGGAAGTACATGGGCATGTTTTAAAAAAATACCTGTGTCTAGCCTTCAAGCCTCAGAATTCTGATTTACCTGATCTGGGGATAACCTGGACATTGAGACTTGATAAAGCTGTGGCTACACATTAGAATGATTACGTAGGGAGTTTTTAAAACATGGTTGCAAAGGCCTAAAGATCAAGTAAATCAGAATGTTGGAAGATGAGGCCCATATGTGGGTATTTTTAGGAAGCTCTGGGAAATTTTAATGTTTAGCCAGGTTGAGAACTAATGAATGTCCTAAAGCACTATATTTTCTTTTTCTTTCTTTTTTTTTTTTTTTTTGAGACAGAGCCTCACTCTGTTGCCTGGGCTGGAGTGCCATGGCATCAGCCTAGCTCACAGCAACCTCAAACTCCTGGGCTCAAGCAATCCTTCTGCCTCAGCCTCCCAAGTAGCTGGGACTACAGGCATGTGCCACCATGCCCCGCTGATTTCTTCTATATATTTTTAGTTATCCAGCTAGTTTCTTTCTATTTTTAGTAGAAACGGGGTCTCGCTCTTGCTCAGGCTGGTCTCAAACTCCTGAGCTCAAATGATCCACCTGCCTTGGCCTCCCAGAGTGCTAGGATTACAGGCGTGAGCCACCACTCCTGGCCCTAAAGCACTATATCTAAAAGCAACTTTGAAAGAATGAGACTTTTTGCTCTTAAGGAGAGACTACTATTAGCAGCAGCACAGTATGCTATCCTTCCAGATTATTAGCCTCTGGTAACTGCACAATGTTTTACAGCTGCATCACTTACCAAATCATTGTGTCAATTTTTCATGAAGATTGCGTGTTGTTCTAATATGCCTTTTCTCTTTTCCTGGAGTTTCATCCTCATCACATACTGGGGAATAAATATACTTACTGGGAGCATCTTTGGGTTTGGTAGAATAACCATATCATTCAGAGTTTGGGGGAATACTACTTTATAATCTTTTATTTGAAATCTTAGGGCTAGTTGTGTTTTGGAATCAAGATTTTTCAAATTTTGGAAAATTAACAGAGTCTTTATAAAATATGTCACTTAAAACTACTAAAAAAGTCCAGGGTAGCACCCCATTATCAAATATACTTCTGTTTTTGTGATGCATTATGAATAGCTCTACTAAGGCTGATAACTAAAGACCATAAAGAGCCTCAGATGAGATCAGGTCAGGTTTTGTCACCAAACTTGTGAAGAAACTTTCTGTTTTTATAGCGTTTGGATATGAAAATTGCAGATAAGGAATTGTGGCTGTGTCCTTTTTTTTTTTTTAATCTTAGACATATTTTACTGTAACATCTTTTGTAATTGGATATTTAACCAATAATTAAGCCTATTCTTCCCCTTTTCAGAGTGGGCCATTTATATTAAAAACACTTTCCATGGAAAGAGCTCCATGTCACAGTATAATAAAACACTATGTACTGCTTACCTAGGTAGCATAAGACTATACTATTTCTTATCATACTGTTACACAATAGAGGAGAGCAAAGTGTATGTGGCTCAGGGCAGCTTCCAAAGGAGACTTCAAGGAGTAGCATGTTGAAGACACATCAAATGGAGCCACCAGGAAAGCAAAAAATTGACACAGTAGGTCATTCTGTTCTTAGCTTTTCTCATTACTTGAGTTATCTGGACCTCATATATCTCTTTCTTGTTTCTAGCAGCTATATGTTTAGGATGCTGGCTGCATAAATGCCAACCCCACTATAATTAGATAAAGGCCCAGTGTAGAGAGAAATCATGTGAAAAAAGAGGTTTTAAACTTTGCCACATGCTTGCAATATGAATAGCAGCTACCTGTTATGCACAGTGGGTATACCAGGGCCCAATCATCTGATCTTCCTGATGTTTTATCTAACGTTCCTAGTGCCATCACAATCAGAATGAACTATACTAAACCACCAAATCCCAGGTGAATTGTGTGTGCTTTAAAAATGAAAACACAATTATGCAGCTTATTTAATCTCTTTATAGAGTATCTGTACTATAACTCCAAGTGGTCTTAAATATTTTAAAAATGCATGTGTTTAATGTGTGTTTGTTGAATTAAGTTGTTTGACTCTAATCAGTGTTTCTTTTAAGAGTCACTGCAAGTTGATAATCAGCAACAAATTCCTGGAAGGATATAAAAAATAAAAAGTTTGGCTACCTGAATTTCTGGGGATGATTTCAGCATTTCTCAATCATGTGAAACAATATTAATGCTTTGAAACTAATGAGTTAGGAAATTATTATAGAAGAAGTGAAAGAGTGGCAGGGCAAGGCTCCTGAAACTATTTTTCCTGCCAAGACTAAATGTTGGCCGGGTGTGGTGGTTCACGCCTATAATCCTAGCACTCTGGGAGGCTGAGGCACGAGGATTGCTTGAGCTCAGGAGTTCGAGACCAGCCCGAGCAAGAGTGAGACCTCGTCTCTACTTAAAAGAAAACAAAAAAAAAGACTAAATTTTAATTCTCTTCCATTCATTATAACTATCCCCTTCAAAATTTATTTTATGAATGTGGCAACTCTTTTTTTAAGCTTGGATTTTATTTCAATTTTATTAAGTTTAATTATTTAAGTAATACACTGAATCTATTATTTTTTAGAAATTACAACATTAAAGGTAAAATAGTCTTTTGCCCCACAACTCTGTCAGCAACCTTGGCCCCCTCCTATTATCCTCAAGATAATTACTTATATCCATTTAGGATATTTTGCATATAATACTTGTTTTAAGTGTATTTTAACACACTGTTTTAAAATCAATGAAATGGTTATAATTAGTATTGTCTTTTTAAGCTGCTTCTAGTCAGGTGCTTACATCCTAGAAAAATCTAGGAAAAAAGATTAGAAGGATGTACACCAAAACATTATTGTAGTATCTAATGAGAGTATACATGTTTTAAATTTTTGTTGAAATAATTTTAAGTATTACATGAATTATATCTCAAAGCTATTAAAAATATATATACAAAACTGATTTTAAATACTTTTCTAAAAAGTCTACAAATGAATTTCTTCTATGAATCAAAAGAACGTTCAAAGTAAACAAAACCATCTCTGGGAATTACCCCTTTCCCATCCACCCCTCTCCATATTATTTTAAATGCTATTCCTTTTTACAAATTAACTTATAAGCAATGAACTGAAAGAGTAAAGTGGAATTTTAGTATCATATACTGAATAGTAACAGTGGATACTCAAAGGAATCTTTTGATACTTTCGCTTTCCAGTTGTTGCAAAAATTAACATAAGTATCATGTATCTTCTTGTCCATGTAGTGAATCTTCTTTGAGACTGGATTTTTGTAGATTTTTGAAATTCTTCTGATCATGCTTAGCTACTTGCATATGCAGTTTTACATAGCAGACACTTTATTGCATGTCAAAATTCTCAACACATTGTCATAGAATTCTAGAATAAAGAACCTTAAGAAATCTTCTTAGGCCGGGCGCAGTGGCTCACGCCTGTAATCTTAGCATTCTGGGAGGCTGAGGCAGGTAGATCGCTCGAGGTCAGGAGTTCAAGACCAGCCTGAGCAAGAGCGAGACCCTGTCTCTACTAAAAATAGAAAGAAATTATCTAGCCAACTAAAAATATATGTAGAAAAAATTAGCCGGGCATGGTGGCGCATGCTTGTAGTCCCAGCTACTCGGGAGGCTGAGGCAGAAGGATTACTTGAGCCCAGGAGTTTGAGGTTGCTGTGAGCTAGGCTGATGCCATGGCACTCTAGCCCGGGCAACAGAGCAAGACTCTGCCTCAAAAAAAAAAAAAAAAAGAAATCTGAAGGTGCTGACTCAGGGAGGTGGGGAGATGGGGGGAGGGGATGGAGGTATGACTACATGGTGAGTGCCAGGCGCACTGTCTGGAGAATGGGCACGCTTGAGACTATGACTCAGGGGGATGGGCGGGACATGGGCAATAACCTGAACTTTTGTACCCCCATAATAAGCTGAAATTAAAAAAAAAAAAAAATTTCCTTAGCCCATTACCCAGACTTGAAGCTAAAAAATACATATGCCATCTCATATAAGTGAGTATAATCTTTTCCAACTCTTTAATCCTTCCTTTCCTTTGCCTGTACCATCCATTATGCCAGTGAATTCTTTCGTCTTCCCTTTTATTGATCCTTCAAAAACCAGGTCAATAGCACTTTCTCTCAGAAGTTTTTCCAGACCCTTTCAGGCTGAATTGGCTATTTTCTACACATTATACACTTTCACCACAGCAGTTATCACAGAGTAAATAATCATTGAATAAATAACTTCAATGTATTAATTCTTAACCTATTTCTTTAAACTACTATTTTCCCTATTGCAAAGACACTAGCCAGTGTACAAAAGGCTCTAAACTTTTCTTTAGGACTAAATATGATTTTAAAGTCCATTTATGAGGTCAGAATAATAATAGTGATTCTATTTCCTCTTGATCTCATCAAGCTACGGTTTTAAAAGTGATGGTAACATCTATGATTATCAAAGAATAAACTCATCAGAAACCGTATGCTATGGATGTAGTTTCTCACATTTCTGTTGGTATCATCTGTATAATGTTCATTGTAGTAATTCAATTATAGTTTTAATAAAATTTGTTCCTAAAGTTGGTCTTTATAATGAACTACTAAGATAGTATTGAACAAGGTTAATTCCTCAATTTTTTTCCCTTAAAGTGATACACTAAATTGTGTCCAAATACTGACCATTCACAAGCATCTTTCTTCAATTATTGGAAGCAGTTTCTCTTTAAATTATGCAGCCTGTGCCCTGTCATATGATTTTGAAATAACTTTTTTCAGATTTTTAAAGTAATAAGTTGATCACATAAAATTTAGAAAATAAGAATGTAGAAGGGAAAAAAGAGTCAGAATCCTACTATTCGGAGACTAGAGACAAACGCAGTTATTTTAGTATATGTATTTTTCCCATCTTTTATCTGAATTTTGTTTTTTGTTTTTTTATATAATTAGTATCATAATGAGTATTCAGAGTTTCACATCTTGCTCTCATCACTTAACCCCATGGTGTAAGCATTTTCTCTTGCCATTAAAAATTATTTGAATACATTACAAATAACTCGCCAATAATAAGCAACCTAGCTTAAGGATCACCATACTTTAATGCCTTATCTGAGGGCTTATAGGGTTTTTCCCCCCTATGTGTTATAATGGATAGCACAGTGATGACTGGTTTGTGGAAAAGTCTTTGACTACTTTGTGGAATTACTACATTGAAGGCTATTGTGAGTATTGCCTAATTGTTCTTTGGAAAGATTTCAGCAGGTTCAGAACCACCACCTGTGTATGAGTGTACTAGTCTCACTGCAACCCCAGCAGCACTGAATATTATTGATTCCTTAATCTTGGCCATTTAGATTAAAAATGGTGTCTTGTTTTCAATTTATAAGAAATGAATCTTGAAGAACATAAAAAACTACATAGTCTATATGGTCTTCCAGAGGAAAAGCATTTTGGAATAATAATAGTAGTAGTTTACTCTGTGCCAGGTACTGTTTTAAATATTATACAGCAGGCATTATTCTCACAACAACCCTATAAGGTAGGTACATTATTCATTTTTTTTACCAATGAGAAAACAGCTCAAAAAGGCTAAATGATAAAGCACAGGTGATGGATATTCAGGTGAACTAAAGATAGAAGAAAATACTGAGATTTGCGGAATTACTATTTGTGTTGTGATAGCAAAGCTATAGCTTGTTCAGCCAGTGAGTGAGATTTTCCAAGAGAAGGAAAAAAAACCCAACAGGTAATTGTGCTAACAGAGCAACAGGATAATTGAGCTATTGCCAATGAATAACCTCTCTAATTGCTCTCTGAACTTTTGTTTTTTCTAAAGCAATTGGCAACAGGTTTAAAAATTCACCTTCACAATTGATCAATCTAGTTACACTTCTTTTAAGGAGAAAGCCCAAGAGAAAGCCAATTACCGTTAAAATAATTATATCTTGGAGTATAATGTACAAAGGAATACTATTTAGTTAAAAATATTTTAGATGCATATTTATTTGATATCAAAGATACTCATGATTTATTAGTAGTTCAAAATCCAGAATTGACAGTATGGTTCCATTTTGGTTTTAAAAAAATTCATAGGTATATAGAAAAAAGGTCCGAATATATATACACTGAAGTGTTAATTATACCTGGGAGGCGGGATTATTGGGGTTTTAATATCTTTAACTATTTTTTTTACATCTTCTGTAGTGAATATCCTTGCTTTTGTAATTAAATAATACGGTTATTTTTGCTGAAAGGGACAAGGGAGAAGAAAAGTGGTCACTTGTACGGAGGGAAAGCAGTGATATTTTCAATAAAAAATGTTGGATCATTATCCATATGGGAAAATACATATATATCTTGACTCCTTCCTCATACCACACAGAAAATCAAAACCAGATAGATTATAGATCTAAATGTGAAAGGTTTAACAATAAAGTTTATGAGGAAAATAGAACAACTTTGTGACCTTGGAGTGGGAGAACGGTTTTCTAAATATTAATAGAACACAAAAGTGCTAGCTAGAAAGAAAAGAAGTTGGAGTATATTAAAATTAATAATTTTTATTCATCAAGACTCTATTAAGAATTAATAAGTAACCCACAGAGTGGTTGAAGATATTTGCCGTGTATATATCTAACAAAGGATTCCTACTCAGACTATAAAATAAACACCTGCAAATTAATACGAAAAACCCCATCAACCCAATAGAAAAATAAGCAAGGGACTAGAACAGCCACTTCATAGAAGAGGATATCAAAATAGCCAATAAACATCTGGAAAGGTGCTTAACTTCTTTAGTCATCAGGGAAATGCAAATTAAAACCACACTGGATACCACCCCTACCAAAATAGCTAAAATGAAAAGCAGCAAAAATACTAAATTGTTGGAGATGGAGTTCAGCTAGAACTCTTGTACCACTACAGGGAATATAAATCGGTACAACAATTTGTAGCGATGGGGTTTTGCTGTGTCACCCAGGCGGGAGTGCAGTGGCCATACACAGGCACAGTCATGGCTCACTGCAGCCTTGAACTCCTGGATAGGAGTCTCCTGCATAGCTGGGACTATAGTTACACACCACTGTGCCCAGTTCTAAGATCTTTTTTAATGTACACATTTATAGCTGTAGACTTCTTAGTACTGATTTCATTGCATCCCATAAGTTTTGGTATGTTGTTTACACTGTCATTTGTCTCCAGGTATTTTCTGATTTCCCTTGTGATTTTTTCTTTGACCATTGGTGGTTTAAGAGTGTGTTAATTTGCACATATTTGCAGATTTTTTTCAGTTTTCTTTGTGGTAGATGACTTCCAATCTGATATGAATAAACTGTGTTCATGTAATTCATTTCACAAGAGGTAAGAAAGGTAATTTTTTTTTGTACACCAAGCCACATTAACCAAAACCCCATTCTTAAGCTTTTGCAATCATTTTTCTTCTAATGAGATAATGTGTGTCTATTAATAGGCACAAGGCTCCCTATGCCTCTTTAGCCCTATCAACAGTTATTCCCCTACACATGCCTCATATATCCAGGCTATCTGGGCTACTACCAGTCCCAGAATATACTCTATGTTTTACGATATCACCACATTATTCTGCACATTCTTATTATTCTGCACATTCTTATTATTCTGCACATTCTTATTAGAAGGTTCTGGCAGAAAGTTCACTGTCATCTGTGAAAAGATATATGTAGTTCTGCATTTAGAATTAAATCTTGGAATGATGTGGGTATGGTGAAATAACCTCTGTGCCCAGTTTCCAAATTCCTTTACTCTCCTTAATTCTCAACCCTCACCTTCACCTCCACATAGCCTTAGAGCCCTTAAGAGAAGAAATGGGAGGTATCGCAAAAAGTAGGATGTCCTCTCTGAATGTTCATCACTTTGGTCTCCCTTCTCAGCTTTCCTCTGCTGGAAAGGGGAAGTCAACTGGCTTGAAAGGGCATATGATCTATGAGCCATCTTTGTGCCATGCTTTCTGTCCCACTTTCCCTAAGAGCTGGATGAGTTTCACCAATTTGTAGCTAACTAATATGACAGGTTAGAATAGGCTCTTGGAGGATTTTCTCACTACCCACCCACCACTTCCAGGCTTTTGTCTCCCCAGTTATAATCAGGATTGTTACAGTGACCTGACCTTGCTGATGTACAATTAATGCAGACTTCACAAGATACAAAAGGGAAGATAAATTTTTACGCAAAGGAATGGGAAGCTTTTTGGACCCCAGTCATGTACACACCCAGATGGAATTTGATTTGTTGAACTAGGCCAGATTGGAAGACTAGCTGACCTGTTTATATTGAGCCTGATCACTAACTTCCTAGAGAGATAGCTATGCCAAATTAGATTGATCATCAACCAAGGACATCCTACGCTGTTAACCAGCCATCATCAATCATGGACTATACTAAAACTTGCCAGATATGTAAACTTATAGTACACCTTTATAAGCCGCTGCCCAACCTCACCTGGACAGAACACCATTTAGCTGCCTGCTAGACCTGTGTTTCCGGAATTGCAATTCCTAAGACTCCAATTTAAATGCCTTCTCTTTTGTTTGCTGCTCCACAGTGTTAGTTTTGTTTCTTACCAGTTGACACTTCTCATTGCTGAAAAGTATTCTATTGAATGATGTCATAAACAACCTCCAAGATGACACCTGGTAGGTATAGTTCCTTCCCATATTGAATAGCCCTGGTCTGTGTTACCAACAGGACATTGAGGAAATGAGTGTGTGACTTGTGAGGCTAAGTCATAAAAGACATTATAGGCCGGGCGTGGTGGCTCACGCCTGTAATCCTAGCACTCTGGGAGGCCGAGGCGGGTGGATCACTCGAGGTCAGGAGTTCAAGACCAGCCTGAGTGAGACCCCGTCTATACTAAAAATAGAAATAAAAATTATCTGGACAACTAAAAATATATATAGAAAAAAATTGGGCGGGCATGGTAGCGCATGCCTGTAGTCCCAGCTACTCGGGAGGCTGAGGCAGTAGGATCCCTTAAGCCCAGGAGTTTGAGGTTGCTGTGAGCTAGGATGACGCCACGGCACTCACTCTAGCCCGGGCAACAAAGTGAGATTCTGTCTCAAAAAAAAAAAAAAAGACATGACATAAAAGCAGCTTCTACCTTGCTTTCTCTTGGATTACTCATTCTGGGGAAGGCAGCCACCATATCATGAGGATACTTAAGCAATCAGCAGCAAGGCCCATATGGGGAGAAACTGAGGCCTCTTGCCAACAACCAGCACCATGTGAAATAGACCCTTCAGCCTCTGTCAAGCCTTCGGCCTGGCCAGAATGTTGACTGAAACCTAACGAGGGACTCCAAGCCAAAACTACACAGCTAAGCTGCTCCTGAATTCGTGACTTACAGAAATTTTGTTCATGAGAAATATTGATCTGTAGTTTTCCTTTCTTGTAATTTGGCATTAGGGAAATGCTGTTCTCAGAGTAGTGAGTTAGGAAATACTCCCTGTCTTATTTTCTTAACAGATGGTACAAAACTGGTATCTTTTGCTCCTTAAAGCCTTGGTAGAATTCAACAATGAAACTATCTGGCCCTGGTGATTTCTATTTTGGAAGGTTATTAATTATTGTTTCATCTTTTAAATAGGTCTATTTGGATTATTTATTTTTCCTTGTGTGAGTTTTAGTAGACTGTGTCTATACAGTAGTGGGCAATGGCTAGGTAAAGGGTGGTGGTGGAAGGTGGGGTATAGAGAGCATTCCAGGAACAAGAAACAGCCAGCAGAAAAGCCCTAAGACTTTGGCATCTTAAAGAAAGGGAAGGGTGGCATTTCTTTTTTTCCCAAAGTATTACCAGGGTACAAATGTTTTTGGTTACATGGATCACTTTTGTAATGCTTGAGTCAGGGTTATAAGTGTGCCCGTCACCAGATAGTGTTCATTGTACCCATTAGGTAGGTTTTTACCCATCCCCTTCTCCCTCCTCCCCCCTGATTGATTTCCATTGAGTTATACTTCCCTCTGTGCACATGAATGGATTAACAAAAGGGTGGCTGCCTTGGCTGGAACCTAGTGAGCAGTAGGGAGAGTGATGCAAGGAGGTGGGAGCAGCAGGCAGACAGAGACCCTGACTTCCAGAGAGCCTTACCTTGTCAGAATTTAGGACCCTATTTTAGGACAGTGGACAATCACTGAAACCTTTTACAAATTTCCTCGAATCTAAGATTTGGCCTTATTCTGAAGTCCTCTAAGATCTGTATTCTGCAAAGCAAAAGAACCTGTCTGAGGAAATTCATCTGCAATGACTAATGCAAGAGTAGATCAACAGGCAAACACTTTTTTTTTTTTGGCATAGGGACTAAAGCAATGATTCTCAAGGTTGGCTGCAAAGAGGAAACACCTGGGGAGTTTTGAAAATTCCTACTGCCTTGGTCCCTCCCCTTTGAGAGACTTGATCTAACTGGTCTGAGATAAGGGAGGAGGATTTCTAAATGCTTCTCTGTGATTCAAATGTGCAGCTTAGGTTGACAACCATTAGAAGGGAAGCTAGAAAGCTCAAAGTTTTAACAGTTTTTATTCTAACACATATTCATCCATTTTCAGAAGGAATTTTTAAAAACGGTCAATATGCTTGTCAGGAATTGTTCTGAATGCTTCACAAGGGTAGAATTTTCTAATTCTCATAACAGTGCCACAAGAATTTTCTTATTTTCCACATTGGATACATAAGGAAATTGAAACATAGAGTTTGAATAATTTGCCCAAGAACACATCACTAGTATACAGAAAAGCTGGTATTAGAACTCAGGAAATCTGGCTCCAAAGTCCTCATTCTCATCTGCTTTGTTACAAAACCTCTATTTATGGAGTCAGAAGGGCAGTGACAAGCTGCCTGCTTTCTACATTGCCAGCACAAATGAAAAGAACTGCTTATTGTAATTCAGGTCCTCCAAAAACCAGACCTGAGCCCTAAAAAGAAGGAAAAAAAGAAAGGAAAAAAAAAAAAAAGAGAGAAAAATACTCTACATAGTAAGGCCAGGAAAGAAATTATGAACAAAATAATTCTCCCCAAAAGAGAACAGATGATATATATGTATTTTCAATCCTCCTCCCCTTCCTCCTGCTCTAAATTGTATATTTTTAAAAAGAAACAATGAAATTTAAGAACTATAAAGAAAAATTAAAAGAAATATAAAAAACATTAATCCTCAACTGAATATTGTAACAAAGGGAAGGGCCTGAAGAAAAAAAGATACTTTCTGTCTCTTTAAAACTTCCCCCACTCTTTTTGGGACCTGCTGCTTGGCCTGCATCCCTGAGGCAGCTTAAGCCCTTTGTTAAAAGAGATAATTCAGCCATCCCAGGTGGTAACAGACCCCTAGGTGGGTGGCTGGAGGAGTTCACAGGCTTTGTCTTTGGCAGAGATGGGATAATTAGAATAGTTAACCACAGTAGCCCAGAACTGAGGAGCCCTCCCTTTGAAAGCTCTGTATTTCTGCTAATGTGCAAGAAATTTGGATTTTGAGACACGATCTACCATTTTTCCTCCTTTACCGGCAAAGTAATAAAACTTCTCTTTCCTCCTCCCTAAACCACTTGTCCTCCTCCTTATTTGGCCTCATGAACAAGTGCCAGGTTTTCCAGTAACAATATGTTGGTAGATAAACTGAAAAAGAAGTAGGTCACTGCAGTAGCCTAGAAGGTAAAGTGCAAGACCTCTCTCAAAGCACACAGTAAAAACAAAGTGAGATGGAAATTAGGAGAGAAAAGCAACTGAAGGAAAAAGTAAAGAGATCTAATATATGCGCAATAGGCATTCTAGACAGAGAAAAGGAACACATTGCATGAGAGCTAAAGACCTAACTATGTAAATTAAAAGAGCTGCCAGGGTAGACAAATTGATGAGAAAAAATACACACACAACCATTTAAAATTCCTGAACATTGAAAAGCAAACATTATTTGCTTTATTTAGAAAGAAAAAGTTGCTGAAATAGAAAAGGAATCAGGTTTGCATTGGACTTCTTATCTATAATGCTGGAAGCTTGAAGGTAGTACAGTAGCATCTTTAGGGAGAGAAAAGACAAACTTCTTTTCTTATCTGTGATGTAATTAACCTGTCAAGGGAAAGAAAGGTCTTTGAGAATGTGCAATAATTCAGAGCATAGATCACTCACAGGACTCATCTGAGAAAGGTAGTAAAGACAATAAATCTGTATAAGCACTTCAAAATAGTGAGAAATGAGAGGAAAATAGAATGAGCTATATACTTTGCATATGAATAGTTATATGTAAGTGGATAAGGGTAGACTATTTGAGCATGTTTAATATAAATAAGGAAACTTGGAAGAAGGAAACTCTGAGTCTAGTACTAAAAGTGTGGAACTCCCAAAATTTAAGAAGGAATGTGCAAGAAGAGAGGAATTAAAAGTTTCTCAAAGGTAGAAAGAAGAAAGAGAAAGAGAATTATTCTAAAGATTGTAATAGCTGAGTGCTGTGGCTCACACCTATAATCCCAGCACTTTAGGAGACCAAGGTGGGAGGATCCCTTGAGGCCAGGAATTCAAGACCAGCCTGGACAACATAGAGAGACTCTGTCTCTATGAAAAGTTTTTTAAATTAGCTGGTGTGGTGGCAAGCACTTGTAGTCCCAGCTATTCAGGAAGCTAAGGTGGGAGCATCATTTGAGCCCAGGAGTTTGAGGCTATAGTGAGCCCCACTGCACTCCAGTCTGCACAACAGAGCAGGATCCTGTCTCAAAAAAAAAAGAAAAAGATTTTAACATATTGGTAGAAGTAGAGAAGAAACAGAGTACCTCAGAGGGGGACATATTTGGTATTTTGTTTCCAAGTAATCATAGAAAAATGTATCTTTAATTATAAAATGTAATGGAAAGTTTTAATAGTACTATTCAAAAGAAGAGAGAGGAAAGTGAAATAAATATGATCAAACTAGCTAAAATATGCAAAAGAATGTGTAGAAAAGTAAAAAAATATTACATACAAAGTATGAATGAAGAAATAAAATCTAGTATAGGAGTTATTGTACTCAATTTAAATTTAAAGACAAAGGCTGTTTAAAAGAAACTTGATCAAAACGATAAACTTGACAAGGGAATAGGCAAAAAATATCAAACAAATGCAAACAAAAGGATTACAGGCATGAGCCTCCATGCCCAGCCCATTAATATCTTTTTATATCTTCCATTTCTCTCCTTCTTATGTTCATATTTTCCTTTAATTCCATGAGCATATTTAAAATTTTTATTTAAGAGACAGAGTTTTGCTCTGTCACCCAGGCTACAGTGCAGTGGCTTAATCATAGCTTTGTAAACTCAAACTTCTGGGCTCAAGCAATCCTCCGGCCTCAGCCTGCTAAGTAACTGGTACTACAAGCGCATACCACCATACCTGGCTAATTATTTTAGTTTTTTGTAGAGATCAGGTCTTGCTATGTTGCCCAGGCTGGTCTTGAACTCCTGGCCTGGAACAATCCTCCTACTTCAGCCTCCCAAAATGCTGAATTACAGATGTGAGCCACCATGCCCAGCCAAGTATTTTTAAAATTTGTAGTGGCTATTTTAATGTTTTTGCTTGTCAACTGTATCATTGCTGTTATTTCTGGTCCTGTTTCTATTGACTGATTTTTCTCCTAATTATGGATCATATTTTCTGCTTCTCTACGTGCCTAGTAATTTTTTATTAGATGCTGGATATTGTGAACTTTACATTGTGAAATATTGCATTTTTGTATCCTTTTAAAGAATTTTCTTCTGATGCTCAGTTAAATATACTTGAGGATCAGTTTGATTCATTTGAGGCTTGTTAATACACTTATTCTGGCAGGTCTATAGTAGACTTTACTCTGGGCTGTTTATCCTAACTACCAAGCCCTGATTTTCTGAAGGCTGTACCCAATGCCCTATATATGATAAGGTTTCTCCATTCTTACTGGTGGGGACAGAAACTATTCCCTGTATGAATGCCAGTAATTGTTGTGCTTACTCCTTTCCAGTGTCTGTTTCCAAGATTCCTCTCACTTATCTGCAAATCAGTACAGAACCCTTCTATAATTCTTTAGATGTCTCTCTGTGTACAGTGCCCTATTCTCTAGTTCTCTGTTTCACAATTTCTAGCAGCCTCAATCTCCCTGAACTCTAATTTTACATCCATAACTGTTTTAGTAATAGTCCTTAAAACTTTTTGTATTAATAGTATTCGTTTAAGGAGTACTGAACTTTGTCCTGGTAGATAGCTAAGTTACTTTTGGATCAAATTCATCTTTTAAAAATTTGATTTTAAGTGTTATAAGGTGAGTATAGGTATCCTTTACTATAGAACTAGTTTAGCTCCACTATTAAGGTGGAACCCTCTGGGATTGCTAGTGAATGACCCATTTATTCAATGAGGTCTCTCCACTCTGTCTGATGGCCACTAAAATGATCCTCAGGGTTTGTGAGCTCTAGAAGTTTTCTACATCATAGCTCCTCTGTAAATGATCTTTCCTCAGCCTTTGTTCTTTGCCAAACCTTGTGGGGTTTCACCCTTCTCACATGCAGATTGGAATTTAGTCTCAAAGATTCAAAGGAGGGATCCTCAAGTATATTTAACTGAGCATCTCAAATTTCTGGAGTTATTTTTCTAGCTCCTTTCTCTCTTATTTGCCATCCTACAAATTTTAGCTGCTTCAGAAATCTTTGAATTTCAATCAAAGTCTTGTCATCTTAACAAGACCTTCCTACAATGTGGTTAGAAATTGTCCCCAGACAGAAAGCTAGGGCAGTCATAGTTCTCGTCTAGATTGTTTCCATTTACTCAAAGATCACAGTTCTGTGCTGCCTTTTGTCCAGTTGTTTCATTTTTTTCCCCCCAGTTTTCTAGTTGGGGGAAGGGAGTCCCAGAGTAATTTCTTTATGTATGTAAGCAGAAGTCTAACTTTGATTTAATAATCAAACTGATTCTTTGTAGCAGTCTCTGATATTCTTGAACTTATAAAGTAAGTGCATGAGAATGGTTAATGGAAGGTCCTTTGCATCTGAACATGAAGAAAGCACATGAGGATGGAGGCAGTAAAGATGTTATTAATGCTGTCAAGCCCATAGTCACTGGCAGTGTTTTTTCTAATGAAAAACCACACTTGGGGATATTATTATAAGGCCATAAAGAAGACAAATTTGTTAATTTTCTTTTTACTACAGAGCATCCTAAAAGGGTCCTATTGGGGAAGAGAAGAATGGTTGAGTTTCAGCCAAGCTTTACCTCCTTCTTAATGAATCATAATAAATAATATAGCTCATAAGCTCTGTGCCTGAAGAGGATTTTGTGTTTGCCCCAGTAGAAGTGACAACAAATAACATACTCATTATTAGTAAACAATTTTCAATTATTCATTGATTTAACAAAATTTTTTAGGCCTGGCGCGGTGGCTCATGCCTGTAATCCTAGCACTCTGGGAGGCCAAGGTGGGAGGATTGCTTAAGGTCAGGAGTTCGAGACCAGCCTGAGCAAGAGTGAGACCCTGTCTCTACTAAAAATAGAAAGAAATTAGCTGGACAACTAAAAATATATAGCAAAAATTAGCCAGGCATGGTGGTCCATGCCTGTAGTCCCAGCTACTCGGGAGGCTGAGGCAAGTATAAAAATAGTCAGCCCTCCATATTCAAGGGATTATGAGAATAGTAAATACCCAAGGGGAAAAAAGTGTCTGTACTGAACATGTACAGAGTTTTTCCCTTGTCATTATTCCCTAAACAATACAGTATAACAACTATTTATATAACATTTACACTGCATTAGGTATTATAAGTAATTTAGAGATGATTTAAAGTATACCTAAGAATATGCATAGGGTATATGCAAATATGCCACCATTTTATATAAATGACTTGAGCATTCATGGATTTTGGTATCTGAGGGGAGTCAATCCCCCATGGACACCAAGGAACATATTTACAGTTAAACAATATTTTTGGCTCCTGTACTTGGCCTCCCTTTGTAACTCTTGAGATTGTATTTTCTTCTTCTTCTTTTTTTTTTTTTTTTTGGTAAAAACTGGTAGGATCCGAGAATCTGAATGTTGGACTTAAATTCCTTTTTTGACAAGAGTATGTAAAGTTTTTTGAGACACTTTTAGTTAACATCTGTCACCCTAGGGATAGATGGCTTGTGAACTGTACCTTCCTCCTTCTTCCACCCAAGAAACATAGGCTTTTGGAATGTTCTTTTTTTCTACAACTCAGAAGAAAATCTCCAGATAGTTTTCTTCTTTTTAATGTTGAGGGACATCTAAATTTTGCAGCCTTGAAATGTACAGGGGACAACCTGGTAAATTTCATTGAGCTGCTAGTTCCCCCTTGTGGCCAATGCTTACACTTACAGCTCCAGTTTGGTTTTGGGTGTTTGTTTTTGCCAGTGAGAAGCATTGTAACTGTTGCTTCAGGTGGACAAATAATGGCTATGAAAGCTACAAAGAACCACAGAGAGATAAGATTAGAACCTACCTGAAGCTGTGGTCACCTGCGCTGCACCAGAAAGGTGGTCAGGTGGTCAGGGACTGCACTGAAAGGAGAAGGTGGTGTGGATGCTGGGGGTTGGCATCATACCTGACCACAACACATTATTGCAATTGTTTTTGTGTTGCCTCTCACACTAGAATATGAGCTACATAAAGACAGATACTTCTTGCCTGGCACTCAACAAATGTTGTTGAATGAACGAATAAAGGAATAAATGAGATCAGTTCATAGAAAGTTCTCATTAGTTGTTAGTTATTATTCTCTGTTATTTACTACTCCTATTAGATGCTTCAAATGGAAAATGTTTTGAGTGAATTTTTATGTAACAATGCCCCATATGCCCAAAGCCATTTCTCAAACCTCATTTCCAATACACAGTATTTTATAGGCTTGGCTCCATTCATTCATTTGTTCCAATTAGTACATATTAACTGAGAATTACATTCAAGGATCTGGACATACAAAAATGTGACAGACATAATTCCAGCCCCATGAGGAGAGCATATTAGACTCTACTGAAAATTCCTGCCTTGCTGGCAAGCTCCAGATTTCAGCTCCCTCCCCTCTGGAAGCTGCAGGAATCATGTTTTGTTTTGTTTTTCTTCAGGTTTCTCTCTTTTATGATACTCCTGTTTTTCCCTCCACTTTAGCCCCTAACACTGAATTCTTTTTTCAAATGATTGCATATTAGAGCATATTAACCCAAACTTCTTGTATTTGTAGAAAAGCTATACAAAAAGAGTACATCTGTAAGCACTAGAATTTATCCAAGTAGTTATAGA
The DNA here is from genome assembly GCF_020740605.2 of Lemur catta. Classification (NCBI taxonomy): domain Eukaryota; kingdom Metazoa; phylum Chordata; class Mammalia; order Primates; family Lemuridae; genus Lemur; species Lemur catta. The sequence goes on along the minus strand of NC_059133.1, from coordinate 41,936,810 downwards.
ACTGTTTTTGAATTCCCCTTTTGTCTTAAGGAGAAACCTAATTAGAATAAGAATTATTCCCTGTAACAGTTGCTAAAAGGAATCAATGCTCAATGGAGGATTAAAAATTTGGGGATACAGGATAATTCTACATGGAGAAATGGAGCCGAGGAAATATTTAAATGACTGTGTAAAAGACATTCATAAATAATAGTGGCAAAGTTGGAAATAGTTTCCTGAGCTCTTGAGTTTCTCATTCTCTTACTACTTATTCAGCCCTACTCTGTTTGCCTTTAGAATATAATACACCCAGTGGACTTATATTTATGATGGGCTACAAAAATAAACATACTTTATTAGGTTTAACCAGGATTTCCCAACCTCGGTATCACTGATATTTTGGGCTGGATAATTCTTTGTCGTGGGGTGCTGTCCTGTGCATTGTAGAATATCTAGCTGCATCCCTAGCCTCTACCCATGAAAAGCCAGTAGTGAAAATATCATCAGACATTGCCAGATGTTCACTGGGAAGTATACTCACCCCTGACTGAGAACCACTGTACTAAATCAACCATCTTTAGTTAGTTCCTGAGCATTACAAGTTTATTTCCACTTCTATTATCCTATTGAAACTGTTCTTTTTTTATTTTAATTCACACATAAGACTGAGAAGAAACTGGTCTAACCTAGATCTCCAATTATTAATACTATCTTGTAGTTAAACCAGTGGACACTTAACCAGTCCTTATTTAACTTGGCCTTCTGGCCAGTCCCATAGTAGGGGGTTATCAGAACTTATTAACATTAGTGTCACTAAAGTTGGTATACAACCCCCCACTGCTAAATTAGACTGGCTTTAAAAAAAAATAATTTGACCTCTCCAAAGCATTGCATGATTCTCTTTTTAAGACGTTCTCTTCTCCTTGACATGAATTCTAGTTTTCCTTTTATTTCTTTGGATGTCCCTTTGCAGTTCCTGTTTCTCTGCCCATCCCTTAAAAATCTGTGTTCTCCAGGGCTCTATCCTAGGCCCTCTGACCCTCTCACTTCACACTGAGTGACCTCGTCTACTCCTGTGGAAGCTAATTCTCTCCCTGCACATCGATGATGCCCTTGTCCTTGTCTTAAGGCCAGATCTTCCTCCTAAACTATTGGTCCATAAAGCCAATTACCTACTAGATATTTCTACTTGGGAATCCCTCAGGCACTTCAAAATCAAAATGTCCAAAACTAAAAAAGTACAATCAAAACATTCATTTTTTTCTCCTGTGTTTTCTATTTCAATGCAGGCTTCATCTTAGATTTCTATCTCTCTCACTTTGCCTAACCGTTGCTCCCCAGTCTTGTTAACTCTATCTCCTAAGTCAGTACTTTACGAACTACACACATGGATAAGAATCATAAGGAGAGCTTGAGAAAACAAAGATTCTTCTTGGATCCTGCTTTAGAAATTCCGATTTAATGGGATTGGGAGAATGGCAAAACAAAGAATCTGCATTTCTAACAGGCTTCTAGCTACTGCTGCTCTGCAGACCCTGCTGTGTGTTACACTGTCCTAACAGAGTTCTCATTGTTTCTGTTATAAAACTCCATCATGACTTTCAAGGTTCTATATGACTTTATTTACCTCTTTACATTCATCTCTCACCACTCCTCTGACTTGCAACCTATACTCCAGCTTCATCTACTTTCAGTTCTTCAACTATGCTCATCTCCTCCTTGGTACTTGTTTCATGGTGTCAGGTTTTAGTTTGAAATGTCAGTTCTTGGCACACCCATGGCTGAAGAATGACTAGACACGCCAAAGTTAGGCAAGCATGAAAATAAGGTTTATTGAGGAGAGGATAGGATTATAGGGCAACAGCAAGATATAGGTTTACAGAGCATTATGTATATGACACAGATGATGACCTGACTCATTGTCGCAGCAAAGGGAGAACCAAAGAAAGGGTGCAAAAAGGGCCTTGGTTAAGGTCTATGTCTTGTTTTATAGTGCAGGATTGGTACCTCCCTAGTGGCTCAGATGGCACCATGGAACCACTTTGATCGGACAGTTGGGAGTTGCATTACTACACCTTCAGATTGTTCTAGGTCAATTTCCAGACTTTATGGTACCTATGCTGCTTGGCCCGTGGGCTAGAGGGTCCCATTCTTTTGCAGCTGGCATGCTAAGTTATGACTGGCAGATTTTCAGGGTAGTCCCTCCTCCCCAGATATGGCAGTTGCTCAGGAGATTAGAGTGGGGCAGGACCAAGATGGGGCCACAGCCCCACTTTCATCCCTAGGAGACCTGTAATGCCTTGCTATCTACCTAACAGTGGTGTGCTCTGCCCTGAAATCTGAATGCCTATCCCCTTTCCTTCTCTGAGTCCTATTCCTCCTTCAATATTCAAACCTTTTTTTCATTCTAATGGTCCACAAATTCAGGTATGGGAGTTTTTTAGAAAAAAAAATCTTACTTTTCTAAAATTGAACTTACCAGCCAGGACAACATAGTGTCTTCACATCTAAAAAAACTTTTTTTAATTAGCTAAGTGTGGTGGCGCATGCCTGGAGTCCCAGCTACTTGGGAGGTTGAGGTGGGAGTATCACTTGAGCCCAGGAGTTCAAGACCAGCCTGGGCAATATAGTGAGACCCCATCTCAAAAATAAAAATAAAATAAAATAAAATAATTGAACTAAATTGTTTGGCTCCTATTCCACTGGGCAACAGAAACTAAATTTTAATGTGGGTAATCTTAATCAATGCAGAGTCTCCACCATATCTTGCCCATGTTGTATCTGTGTTTTAGGTGACTTACGAAGTTCCAAGATGCTAGGTGGTGGGATATCTCAGTTATCATTATCTTAATATGCTGGCATCCACCCTCTATCCACATTCTTATACCCACTTAACCTTCAAGTGCTGTTGTGTCTGCCTTGTTCCAGCAGCAAAGTCCCTTCAACTGTGGTGACCGATCACCCTAGTTTGCCCAGGAATGAGACGTTTCCCAAAATATGGGAATTTCAATGCTTGAATCAGGAAAGTCTTGTGCAGCTTACAAGAAACATTTGAAGACTCTCAATGAACTGGCATTGAGGAAACTCTGTAAGCCTATTCCAGGCTTTCTGTCTAGGTATTCCATATAGTCCCCTTTACTTTGTGCCTCCTGGTCCATATTAGACACAAGTGAGCTTCAGAAAAGTTGTTACCTTCTTGGGCTTCTTTGAGGAAGGAACAACTATATTTCCTTTGATCTTGGTTTCTCCAAAACTACCTGGGATACCATCATTATGAATATATTGGGCTGCAAATAATAGACAATCCTACTGCAGTAAATTATATAAGTTAGGTATTTGTTTTCTCCAAAAACAAGTCCAGAGATAGGCAATGCAGGATTAAGATGTCTACTTGAGACCACCTCTATCTTTTTGCTCTGACATCCTTAGCACGTGATTTTTATCTTCATAGTTGCAATATGACTGCTGTAACTCCAAGGCTATGAAGTCAAGTGTTTCTCTTTTTTATTTCTATAGTAGTGGAATGTAAGACAGAAGAGGTTGGAACGTTTGAGCAACATACAGTATCTGTCACAGGAACATTAGCAGTGTCTAACTCTCTTGCTTTCCCTCTAGTTCTCCTTGACTAGTATTTATTAGTCAAGCAGTGATTCTGATTGCTTATGTTTTTTTTAAAAAACAAGCTTTAAATACAGGTGGCTGGGGGTTCTGAAAATCAAAATCCACTAACATCTTTGTTCTACTGTGTTCTGCTGTCAAAATCTCCCTTGAAATTTATAGGATGCCTCATGGCTCCGGGCACGGTGGCTCACGCCTGTAATCCTAGCACTCTGGGAGGCCGAGGCGGGTGGATCACTTGAGGTCAGGAGTTCGAGACCAGCTTGAGCAAGAAGCGAGACCCCGTCTCTACTAAAAATAGAAAGTAATTATCTGGCCAACTAAAATATATATAGAAAAAATTAGCCGGGCATGGTGGTGCATGCCTGTGGTCCCAGCTACTCGGGAGGCTGAGGCAGTAGGATTGCTTAAGCCCAGGAGTTTGAGGTTGCTGTGAGCTAGGCTGATGCCATGGCATTCACTCTAGCCAGGGCAACAAAGCAACACTCTGTCTCAAAAAAAAAAACAAGCTTTAAATACAGGTGGCTGGGGGTTCTGAAAATCAAAATCCACTAACATCTTTGTTCTACTGTGTTCTGCTGTCAAAATCTCCCTTGAAATTTATAGGATGCCTCATGGCTCATAGAAATGTTAGGAAGAAAAACTCATAGGTTAAAGTATCAAAATATCCTGCCCCAATTTATGCAACAAATGTTTATTGAGTGACCATTATATGCTGGACACAGTGCTGGGCTCTGAAGAGTCAATATTGTACCAGACATCAAAGTATCTTATAAAGCTTTAAAACATGAAAACAAATAAATACTGGGAATATGATAAAAAATATGAAAAAATCAAGGTAACTTTAGAAAGTATAGTGAGGGCAGCAACCTCCTTGAGGAAGTGATATTCAAGGTAACATCTGAAGAACATTGAGGCTGAGCTAGCTGTAATAAATGCTGAGGATAGAACACTCCAGAGAGAAGGAACCGCACTCAAGAACCCAGAGGTGGGAAAGAACTAGGCACATAAGAGGAACAGAATGGAGGCATGGCTGGAGGATAGTGATGGAAGGGGAGGATGGCATGAGAAGAAGGTGGAAAGTAGGCAACATCCTGATCATGTGGGCACTTTATAGGTCATAGTAGGGAATTTTAGTTTTGTTTTAGTTTTTAGTTGTTTAGTTTTTTTTTTAAGTCTCTCTGGGTACTGTTTGGAGAATAGATTGCAGTAGGTGGTGAGGCAAAAGTAGAAGCAGGGAGACTAGTTAGAAGAAGGCTATTGTAATAGCCCAGCAAAAAGTTGACAGTAGCTTAGAGTATGAGTGGAAATGGAGAGTTGATGGATTCAAGATCTATATTGAAAGTGGAGTCGACTGGACATAGTAGTGGATCAGACTCGGGGAGTCTGAGAAAACAAAAAGATGTTGGCTAAGTTTTAGCTTCATTAAATAGATACAAAATAGAACTGTTTACTGAGATGGGAAAAGCCAGAGGAGGAACAGCTTTTGGAGGGAAATTGAGAGATCCATTTTAAACACTTTAAGTTTGAGATGTCTATTTGTCACCTAAGTGAAGATGTTAAGTGGGCAGTTTGCCTAAACACATCTGGTGCTCAGCAGAGAGATGAGGAGTGAAAGATATAAGTTTAAAAATCATTAATATTAGAAAATATTTCAAGCCATGGGAATGGATGAGATCACCCAGGGAGAGAAATTTATTGGAGAGAACTGAGGCTGGAATCACACTAATATTTAAAAGTTGAGAATAGGCTGGGCACGGTGGCTCACGCCTGTAATCCTGGCACTCTGGGAGGCCGAGGTGGGAGGATCACTTGAGGTCAGGAGTTCGAGACCAGCCTGAGCAAGAGCGAGACCCCGTCTCTACTAAAAATAGAAAGAAATTATCTGGCCAACTAAAAATATATATAGAAAAAAAATAGCTGGGCATGGTGGCACATACCTGTAGTCCCAGCTACTTGGGAGGCTGAGGCAGGAGGATCACTTAAGCTCAGGAGTTTGAGGTTGCTGTGAGCTGGGCTGACGCCATGGCACTCTAGCCTGGGCAACAGAGTGAGACTCTGTCTTAAAAATAAAATAAAATAAAGATAAATAAATGTGTACATTGATCTGAATTATCTTCTCCTAGAATGTGCTACTCCTATGTGGTTCTATAGTTCCACGTACATATTGTATAGTATCATTTACCATACTTTATTATAACTGTTTTAATCAACTGTGGTTCTCATTAGATTGTAAACTGCATGAGGACAGAGCCCATATCTGATTGGATCACATTTGTAGTACAGTGACTGGCATATAGTAGAATCTGAATAAATATTTTTCAATGGTGAATGAATGAATGAAGAATGAATGAACCAAAGATATACAAAGGCTATTGACAATTCTTCATTTCCAAATGAAAAATAAGGATTATCTGACTCCTCAACTTTAGGAATTTCATAAAAATTCAATAATCAAGATCTCTGGACTCAAGACTATGAGATTGGTCTTTATTCACAAAAATAGTACAAGAACAGGGTGAGAAAGGAGGAGCCTTTCAAAAAACTAGGACTTAACATACATTAAAAGTAGTCCATAAACTCAACCTCATAACTACCACAAAACCTGTGAGGTTGTTCTTCTCCTCTTACAGAAACTATTACCTCTCTGTGGCCATTTTCCCATCTGATAGTGTGCTGTATGTTCATTGTTAACTTGTACAATTCACCTGTATAATTATTCTTGGGAGTTTTTTCAGGGGGCTTGTTTTGGGTTCAAAGGAGCTACATGAATTTGCACTCTATCATGCTTCGACCTTCAACAGTCAGGAATCTATTTTGAGTTATCTACTCACTGAGGAGTCCTCACATTTTTGCAGTTCTTCCTATCTAAGGAGGATCTGGAGTTCTAGTTCTTTATGGTATTCCCTATCAAGTTTATACAGACAAATCATAGTTAACTCTAAGACTGACCTAAGTTCTTAAGAGCATAGAATCTATCTGAGAATTTACCTGAATTTCTTTCAATGTTTGGACTATAATGTAGGCTACTTGTTTTTTCCCAATCTACTTAAGTATTAGTTTCCTATGGCTGCTGTAACAAATTATCACAAACTAGGTAGCTTAAAACCACATACATTTATTTTCTTCCAGTTCTGGAAGTGCGGAGTCTAAAATCAGTTTCACTAGGCCAAAACCAGGATGCCTATAGGGCTGCATGCCTTCTAGAGGTTCTAGGATCTCCTTGTCTTTTCTGGCTCTGCTGTCTGTCAGCATTCCTTGGTTTATGGCTACATCACTCCAATCTCTTTTGATTCCAAAATTACGTTGCCTTCTCCTCCTCTGGGTGGGAAGCATCTCCTTTTGCTTCTTTCTTATAAGGATATTTGTGATTACACTTAGGGCCCACCCATATAGTCTCCCCAGATAATCTCCCCATCTCAAGGTCCTTAACTTAATCCCATTTAAAAAGACCCTTTTCCCAAATAAGGTCACATTTACAGGCTGCAGAGACTAAAACCTGATATTTTTACATCTGTATTTACCCACTCTATGCTCAAAAGTATGCCAACCTACTTATTGTAATCCATTAAAATTTACCATGTACTCCTTAACTCTCAACATAAGTTAAACCTGGAAAATTATTTTGATTTTAAAAATTATTTTATTTTACAATAAGAAAATTTTAAATTGTTCTGATTCAGTGATAAATACAAAATACTGCATTTAAGTTCTAAGATGACCAAGATATTAAATGATCTGGGATCCATATAATTTGAACAGTGGTTGAAAGGATTGGCTACATTGAAAACAGAAGAGCAGAAACAAGAAGGCTTAAAGCTATTTGATTTTAATCAAATAGCTTTCTTCATATGGATGAAGATGTTTTATAGAGAATAGGGATTAGATACATGCCGTATAAATTGAATCAGAAACAATTAATTGAGGGTGGAGAGAGGCAGATTTCAATCCAATACGAGGAAGAACTCAGAATAAACAATGGAAGGGATATGGTTGTATGCATCTGTAGTTCCGCTACTCAGGAGGCTAAGGTGAGAGGATCACTTGACCCAGGAGTTTGAGCTCGCAGTGACCTGTGATGACACCACTGTACTCTAGCCTGGGTGACAGAGAACTGCAAAAATGTGAGGACTCCTCAGTGAGTAGATAACTCAAAATAGACTCCTGAGTGATGAAGGTTGAAGCGTGATAGGGTGCAAATTCATGTAGCTCCTTTGAAGCAAAAACAAGCCCCCTGCAAAAACTCCCAAGAATAATTATACAGGTGAATTGTACAAATTAACAATGAACATATAGCACACTATCAGATGGGAAAATTGCCACAGAGAGGTAATACACAGCTCTAACAGTTTCTGTAAGAGGAGAAGAACAACCTCACAGTTTTTGTGGTAGTTATGAGGTTGAATTTATGGACTACTTCTAATGTATTGTAAGTCCTAGTTTTTGAGATCCTGTCTCAAAAAAAATTGGAAATAAAAGTCAAATTTGATTATGTCAGTCCCCTTGATTAAAATCCTTCGTTTGCTTAAAGACCTGTTTAGTATTGACCCCTGGGTTCCCTGAGGGTCTCTTTTGGAGTTCCTCTTTTCTCTGCATTCTTGTCACACTTCCAGTTGCTCAACTTTAGATGCTCCTTCCTACCTCAAGCTATTTACATGCTGTTCTGCTTGCAAAGCTCTCCTCTCCATTTTACCTAGGTTCCTCCTGCCCAAAGACAACTTTCTCCAGGAAGGCTTCTCTAGCATGCTATACCAGTTGGGTTCCCAGATAAGCTTGCAAAATACTCTGAACAGATTCATCAAGATGAAAGCATTCACTGTATAATCAACTATGTCTGTCCCCCTTGCTAAAATGTAAGCTCTGTGAGGACAATGTATCTTGTTCAGAACAGTGCCTGACATATGGTGGGCACGTTCAAATATTTGTTGAATGAATGGCCCTTTTTTTTTTTTTAAACTGGTTTGAAGTGTGAAAGAAGTCTGATGAAAAAAAAGTATGTTTGCCTAACTGACACCAGATTTCTAGCAGGAAAATTTCAGAATACCAGTGTGGTTTCTTGGTAGAGTGTATTTCATGAAAGAAAGGAGAAGTAGATGAGGAAAAAATAAGCAATCATCAAACAAGCAAAGCTCATTAAGGTGGAGTTAACATTGAATGTCAGAACCTTCACAGAAGACAGAAAAACTGGGAGCCAGGGCATAATGGCTTAAGATGTATTATCCATCCATTCATTCTCAAATATTTATAGAGTGTCTATTATGTGCCTGGCAGTTGAGGTTAGGCATTCAAAGGTGGCCAGGTCTTAAACAGACCAAACAAATCTACAGCCTAATGAGGAGAGAGAAATACTTAGCAAAGTAATTTCCATGAAGGGTGGTAAATGCTGATAAAGAAGGTATACTGGTGTTACAAAATACCTAACTTAGTGGGGGATAAAGGGATGTGGGGGAGGATTGGGTGGTCTTAGAAGCCTTTCCGGTTTAAAGTGAGACCTGAAAGAGTAGGAGACCAGGAACTGAAAAGAGTTCAGTAGCTATGATTTGGGATCTCACAGGGAAAGAGATTCAGGGGCACGTTGGCAGATTTGGCTTACAGCGACCCCTGGTGTGAGAAGCCCTTGGCCTTGTGAACATGCTCTGGGCAGGAACGATAACATTGGACACTTCATTTCATCTGAGCTGGATTTGCCTCAAGTTCCTGGTTCCTTGTTCCCCGAGGCTCCCACCGACTGCACGACGGCGGCGGCCCACAGGCAGCCCGGCCCCGCCCCAGACTGCCTCTTGGCCCCGCACTCACACCCAACCCCACCCCGGGAAGAGGCCGCAGAAGCCCCGCCCACGGCCAGGCGCGTCCTTCGGGGCCGAGTCGCGGCGGCTGTCCGGCCCGGGCCGCGGCAGTCACGTGAGCCGAAGTGTGACGTAGGAGGAAGGAGACGCCATTAGAGGGGAGGCGGAGAGGGAGCGTTCTTCGTCTTTCCTCCCGTGCCTGACGTGGTGTCTCGGGCCCTTCATTCTCGGACTTTCCCTCGGCCCTTCCAGGCCTCGCCCGGAGGAAGGAGTGGAGACGGCGCCCGGGTCGGCGCGGCCGGTGCCGGAGGGGGCTGAGCCCGTCGCGGCTGCGGGGAGCGCGGCGCGACTCTCGGGCGCGAGCGGCAGGGAAGCGCCGGGATGGCTGCGGCCGGCGGCGGCGGGGCGGCGGCGGCGGGCCGAGCCTACTCGTTCAAGGTGGTATTGCTGGGGGAAGGCTGCGTGGGGAAGACGTCGCTGGTGCTGCGCTACTGCGAGAACAAGTTTAACGACAAGCACATCACCACTCTGCAGGTGCGGACCCCGGGGAGCGGGAGGCGGCGTCTCAGAGCCCCTACTCCTCCGGGGCTGTGAGGACTTTGCCGCCCCGGTCCCCTGGATCTGGGCTGGCAAACCTCAGATCTGTCGCCTCCGCCTTCGGATTGCCTTTCTAGATTCGCCCAGGAGACTCGCTGGGTCGAGGCAGCCTGTAGACGTAAGGACAGGCTGTTGGGAGGGAAGTGGATGGGCCCTGAGCAGTCCCCAGTGTTCCCTGTGGTGGCTGCGCACGTCGTGGAGTCCCCATCCGTGGGCTAGTTTTTCCCCTTTGATGCGCTTCCGCTTGGGCCTTAGATGTCATCAACCCTACTGTATCTGAGTGTTACCCCTTTTCTTTCTTTCCGAATTAAGAACTTAGCTGAGGATTTGAATTTGCGAACTAGGTGATATGTAACTTCAGCACTTACTGATGACTAAGTATTTATGCAAGTTCCATTTTGTCCTGTCTTCGAGTAACAGGAATGGCAAAATAGCCATCTCTGGAGGGTTTTTGAAATGACCGCTTGCCGGTGCTGGTTACGCAGTTTCATCGCAGCCTGCGTGTGTCGACTTGTGGGTCACTCATATTCTGCGAGGTCGGTCGACCCGCGGCGAAACGTCCTGTGAATACCGGCCAACAATTGGCCCCCAAACTAAAAGCTTAGCTGCTGCTGCTATTCATTGACGAATGATAAAAGGCTGGCTTTCTTCTGCAGTTACGTTGGAAAGGTGTTAAAATGTAATCACTGATTGAGAGTGAAGCTAGACCTTTGAGGGAGTTGTAGTCTCCCTGCTCTCCCAAAGAAATCATTTTGCATAGGTTAGAAGAAATGTATCCTACTAATTTGAGTTTATCAGTTTGGTCAGAGGCAGTAAAACCTAGTAGACTTTTGAGCCCAGTTGTCTAGATTCATGTCCCACCTCCATCCATTTAACTAGCTGTGTGATCTTAGGTTAAATTACTTAACCTGTCTGTGCCTGTTTCCTCTGTTAAAATGGCCATAATAGTAGTATCTAGCTCATACGGTTGTTAGTATAACTAGACGTAAAAGCACTTGTAACCTGGCCCGGTGTAAGCTCTCTATCTTTATTATTACTGTCCCAACTTGCACAATGGATCTTAATTAGTGATCGTGTAGTGTGCAAGACCATGGACGCTATTTAACAGAATGCATAATCTCCTAATTGTGACATTTGATGTTTGATGCTATTATTAAACTACTGAGTCTAGAATTTACAAAGATGCTCTGGTTCTGATTTCATGTTCTATTTTTACTCCTCTGTTTTTACTCCTATGTAAAGCATATCTGAAAAAGTGAATGTCAGGAAACTGCATTTAAAAAAAAATCCTTGAACAAGAATAGTTACAGAATTTAATAATGAGTTTTTATTGAGTGTCACTAGTGAGTGCCTTGTATTTTAGATCAAGGAAATTCATAGGCTAAATATCTATGATCATTTGGAAGTTTAGAAAATCATTTAGGTAAAGTAATAATAGTAGCTAGCATTTAGTGAATTCTTATTGTGTTGATTATTTTACTTGCCTTCTGTCACTTAATTCTTATAACAGCCTCTAAAGTGTAGATAGTTAGCCCCATTTTACAGGTGAGGAAACAGGCTTAGTTAAGTGGATGGAGTAATTAGCTGACAGTCATATTGTCATAAGTCATTGGTGCGGTGGTGCCCATCAAACCCCCATCTGACTTAAAATTTTGAGCAATTAAGTAACATTTCCTCTGGATATTGGTAAACAACCTCTCTGGTGGTTTCCTTTATGCCACGATCTACAAGAGAAAACTATTGTAATTGATCTTAATTTTTTTTTTTTTTAAAGATAATTTACCCCTTTACCTTAAAAATTATACTTTCATTATACATTTCTAAAACATCCTCAAAGCTAAAAGCAGGCTAAAGATTTTTAAATATATGAGAGAAGCCACTGCAGTCCTACACAGGAGAGGATGAAATTATGGTAGGTCTCCAGTATTAAAAACATAGCAGTTCTAATTTTAATATTAAATATATAGGTAGCTTTCACACAGTCGGTATCTGGATTATATTACAGAATTAAAGATTTTGTTGTATACCTGTGAATGGTAATAGCACTATACCTAATTCTTTCTCTTAGATACCAGTTTACCTCATCTTTCTTAATTTTTTCAGAGAAATTTGACTTATGTACCTTATAAGACATAACCCTATATACTTTTAATTTCCAAATGAAGAGGAGATCATGCATCAGAAGATATGAGAGGAAGAGTTCACTTTTTTCTTGTCAGCAAAGTACCTCTTTTTGTCTACTACTTTGTGTTTTGCAAAGTACACTCTCATGCGTTTATATTTCAAAAAACTGTAGGACTGATAGGAACCTAAGTTAGTTTATGGTTCACTGTTTCAGTCTTTTGTTTAATATTCAGTCAAATGATTGTCCACTTTTTTTTTTTTAACATCTTGGAGGTGAGATGAACTGATAGAGAAAATGGAAAGCTCACGATGTCCTGAGGTGGCCCATTTCGTTTTTAGACAGGTCAAATTTCCAATAAGTTTTTCTGTGTATAATGCCAAAATCTGTTTCCCTGTAGTTTCCAGCCCTATCTAATTCTGCCCTGTGAATCTTGGTCTCATGTGACATCCCTTCTGATAGTTTAAGATTGCTATCCATATCCCCTTGAGTCTTGTCTTCACTTGGGTAAACAGCTCTAGTTCCTTTAACTGGATCTCCAATGGCATCGTTTTAGATCCTTTCATTATTTTGACATCTCTTATAAATACTATTTAATCATTATCCTCCTTTCCTTAAAGTGTGATGCCTTGAGCTGTAGAAATGATTCCAGATGTAGTTTAAACTGAAAAGAGAAGAGCAGACTGTCACCTCCCCTATTGAGAATCCTTTTCTAACACTGAAGTTAAAGAGATTCTATGAGCTTTTTGGGCAGTTGTCACGGTGGTTAATATTGAGTTTGCTGTCAACTTAAACATCTTAGTCTTAATTGCTTCCAAAAAGGGCATCATATCCTTCAAATTCTCTTTTCTTTGATTTTGTAGTTAAGGTTTTTTTTGTTCCTAGTGTACTTGACCCGTTAAAGTTAGCCTTGATAGATTTGCTCCAGTGGTTAAAGCCTGTTACTGTCTTTTTAAATCTTGATTCTGTAATTCACAAAACACTGATTGGGCCCACTGATTGGGCTTCTGTAGGTGAGGCACTGGCTTAGGTCCTGGACATGCAAGGAAGGATAAGGTATGGAACCTGCTATCTGTATTAGCTACTTTTAAACTTTGTCATCTGAAGATTTGGTAAGAATGCTTTTAATGTTCTCATCAGGTCATTGATAAAGACTGAAAGAAAAGGGAGAGAGATGGCCAAGTACAAAGCTCTGCAGCAAGTTTTGCTATAGTCAGATGACACAAGGATATGCAGAATCTTAGCTTGGAGCTTTTTCAGACTATGTATGAGCCTGAGGCCATCCCTCCTCTTTCCCTTTGAGTGAGAAACACAGTTATGAATGGAGTGTTGAGCATACTAATGATAATGGAAGTAGATAACAGCATAAGTCTGATCTCTATGGGCTACTACCTAGTAGACACAAATCTTTTAATAAAATTTAAACAGTTTTTCCAGTTTTGCAATTCTTTTTGCCCCAGCCACATCCATCTTGCCTGAAAAGTTGGCATGAGATGCTTTGTCAAATGCTTGCAGAAGACAAGATACACTCTTTCTGCAGTACCCAGATCTGTTAGGAAGCCATATGATGTGGTGGAAAGAGAAAGAACTTTGAAGTTAGACTTGGGTTTTTTTGTTTTTATTTTTGTTTTTAAGAGACAGGGTCTCACTGTCACCCAGGCTGGAGTGCAGTGGTGGGATCATAACTCAAGTGAGCTTGCCACCTCAGCCTCCCAATTAGCTAGGACCACAGGAGCATGCCACCATGCCTGGCTAATTTTTTTTTTTTTTACTTTTTGTAGAGATAAGGTCTCTCTCTGTTGCCCAGGCTAGTCTGGCTTCAAGTGATCCTCCCCCTCAACCTCCCAAAGTGCTGAGAAGTGCTGAGATTATGGATGTGAACCACCATGACTGGCCTAGAGTTGGTTGTGAATTGACTCTTACTTCATAGCCAGCGTGATCTTGGCAGGATATTTTAATGTCTGTAAGTGGGCTGCTTATCTATAAAATGTGATTATCTCACTCGTAGGACTGTTACGAGGATTACATAGACAGCCATCATATGTAAAGCTCGTAGCCCAGTGCCTGGCACATGTTTGTTTAATAAATGTTTGCTATTGAATGAATAAATGGTGCTTGATTTATGTCTGTTTCTTCCATAGTAACAGTCAAAAAAAGGTAATAGTATTAATTTGACATGTATTATTTTGATAACCCATGCTGTCTCTGAGAGGTCACTACATTTTGGAATTGCTTATAATTGAGACGTATGGTTTAAAAATAAAAAGAATCCACTCTAGAGTTTTGACCAGGATTGACATCTCTAGAATTCACTTTTTACATTATTGAAAATTGTGACGTTTGCCATACTAAATTGTTGTCTTTTTCCAGAGCTTCTCCAAGTTTACTGATAATTACAGAGTCATCTTGTAGGTAAACTCTCTGAACTTTATAGAGTTACCAAGCTCTCTTGTGTGATTTCTTCACTGATTTGAGCCTTTGACAGAAACAAGAAGGACAGTTGGAGTGAAGGAGTTACTGCTATTTCTCTGGAATTTATTAAGGCAATACTGTTGAATCTAAACAATTCAATTCAAGAAATGTTTATTTTTTACCTGTTATATGTCAAATATTATACTAGCTGAGGAATATAAAGATGAGTAAGGTACTTTAACCATCAGTTACCTTTCTTTATCCTTAAAGGATTGTGCCATTTTGGTTGTAAACAATTCTTTGGTATGTCTTTATATCTGTGCTTCTGGGTGAGGTAGCTGTTTTTTCTTATTGAATGTGCTTATTGATGATTATGCACTCTAATTTAGGTGCCTTCTATCACTTTTGACTAATTTCCTCTGTAAAAAATAACTTTGATAGTTAGAACCAACAGCCCTCTTCTCTTTCAGAGTTCTAAATTGTAGAACTCTACCTGCCTCCTGAAGTTTAGGATAGATAGGTGCCTGATGTGGTTAGCAAAGTAGTGGTGTAAGGTAGTCTCCTGATGGTTTGATAAACTAAAGGAAACTAAGACATGGATTAAATTTCCAAGGTCCCACAAATAGAAATGGTTTATCATTTTTTTTTATTGAGCCAAGTCTACTACTTTTTAATACATCTCCTCAGTAAGACTTGGCATTCAGATTCTAACAGTGATTATACACTTCTTGTCATAGCCTCTTGTCTAGGAATCTTGGTTTCTTTGTAAGATTAATATTTTGAGTGTCTGAAGTATCTTCTCATTAGCTCTGAAAGCCAAATCACAGTTGATTTAGGCAATTTATTATAATATTTTTATACAGTTCAGTAGTTTAAATCTTTTTTTCCCCTTAGGATTTTACTGGATACACGTAGACTACAGAAGGTTGGATGATTTTATTTTCTGAAGAGTTTTTCTGAATTGTGGCCACAAATTTCTAATATATAAGTATTCCATATCTGACTGCCATTTTGTGTTTTATGCTTTGAGGTACTTCTTAGAAGGGACTTTCTGACTTTCGTTTTGAAACTTTATTTGAACTCTAAACTGATTTAAACTCTAAACTGATTGTAATCCCTCTTTTTGGAAACTAAGAACAGGAAATGTAGAAATATTCAAGCACCCAGCTTGGTTTTCTGATAGCTGATTTTTATTGCCCTGCTACAGAGGGCTAATTTTATAAATTATTTGCTTGAATCCTATTATATCTGGAAGTGGTGATAGGTACTTTAAATACTTAAGTCTGCACCAGTGTTAGTGACTAGCAAAAATAATGTAACTAGTTATATATATGTGTGTGTGCAAACATGCCTATGTGCACACACAGACATACACTTCTATTAATGAAAGTCTGTTGATTTAACAGATACTAAAGACAGGAAGTATTTGTTTACAATTTAGTTACTATGTTGTTTTCAACTAATGTGTTGTAGTTATAAAATGTTGCTTTAGGTATTTTGCTTTGCCAGTGCAATAGTTAGCAAGCACAGCAAATGATATGGCTAACAAAGAACCAAAAAATTGATAAATTAAGAAAAGACTTTCATTTGGCAGATATAATTTTTCCTATTATTTCTCTCTTATCCTATTTTTTAAACAAAATTTTTTTGTTATACACTATGATTTTGGATAAGATGTTAGGTAAATAAGCATCACATACAAATGACAAATAACAGCTGAGTTAATAAGATCATTAATTTTTTTAATACTCCTAAAGTTTGGAAAATGAAGTCATTGGGATTAGAAGTAGTGGTGCTGTAACTCAGGATTTGGAGGAGTAGGGTGGAAAATGTGCCATTACTTTGATCCTTGTTACTTCATGCCTACTGTGAGAATATTTTGGGAGGTGAGCTGGTGTCCAGGAACACTTAGTGCCCAAGGGAGGAGTGCCAGGTTAAGAAATGTGTGTATGTTCTAGAATAGGCAGCTTTGTGCAATGGAAAAAGCATTGTAGAGTCAGACAGGCTTCCACCCCCTGCAGCACCGGCCTGAGTTGTCTGATTTAAAGAATCTCAGATTGACAGCTGTAAAATAGGGCTAATTACCTGCTTCACAAAGTTGTTGCGAACATTAAATGAGAAAGCCCAAGCACAATGCTTGACACATAGTATGTACTTTTTTACCCTCTTCCTATAGTCCTCGAACCTTTTGAATTGCTATTGTTTAATGTCTGCCCCTAACCCCCTTTCTGTATTGGGGGTTCTTTACTGAGATGTTGCCAGACACTTAAAAATCCCTTGTAAGTATGAACAGTTTTTATTTTTTGAGAGTGAGTAGGTTCATGGCTCTGTTCAGATTCTTGAAGAAATTCATGATTACTTCCTTCTCCCATCCTCACTACCATGTGACAGAATTAAAAACCACTGCCTCAGAGTAAGTATTATAACCACTAATGATATCTCAGTAGTCTGGCCAAATTAAGTGAGCCTGACAGAGGTTATTAAAAAAGAAAAGACAAATTTCAGCCTTTTGAATTTTTGCTGCTATCTTGATGTTACTTACAGTAAATCTTTCAGCTTTATCCTCAAATATGATTGTATTTTTTAAAAACAGTGTTTGCTGTTGATGAAACTTTAAATATTAAAAACTTAGGATGTATATAAAATGAGATGATTTATAATACAGAAAGAATCTTTCCATTGAGTGGGGCTTAAGTTTTTCATTACGAAAGGAAAAACGATTTAGGGAGGGATCCTTTGATGATACATATGCTTTACTAGTGTATCACATATTTGAGTTAAAATAATTTGGCTTATAAGGAAACTTTTAGAAGCACATCTCACATAAATTGAGTTACACCTACATTGTTTTACCTGGGTACACTGTAGATGTACAATAACAATATTTTAGTGTCTGTTATGGACAGGGATACTATGATTTTCCCCACTCCTTCTACTAGAGAAGAAGTGTCAGAGAGCTCAGATCTCAGTCTAGGAGGTACCATACCATAATGGTTATGATTCACGTCTGGAGCCAGACTTACCAGGTTTCAAATCTTACTCTGTCACTTACTGTGTAACCTTGGGCAAGATACTTACCCTCCTTGTGTCTCACTTTTTACATCTATAATACTTGGGTAATAATTATAGCTGACTCAGTAGGGTGTTACTGACATCTGTGAATTAAATGAGGTTTTGGTGTTTTGTGGGGGTTTTTTTTGGCAACACTATTACACATTTTACACACAACTAAATGAGTTAATATTTGAAAAGTTCTTAGAACATAGTCTGTTTCACTGTAAGCACTGTGAAAGTATTAAGTAAAAGTATGTAATCTAGTTAGCAGAATACTTATACCCACGAAAAGATAACTTATACTGCAAGAGGTATATGCAGATTAGCTTCCCTAAAATTGTTCAGGATAGAGAAATTTAATGTGGATTGTATGTGTAGTATAAGAAAACTTGAAAATTCAAGGAATAAGAGTATAGGTCATAAGCTGGATTTGGATAGGTGGAATTCAGATAGAAAATAAAAAACAGGCCCAAATTAGAGGAGAATTTTATGAACAGAAAAATTGGAGGGAATATAAATAGGCCATATATTAATATGTTGAAGTATAAGTAAAGAAATACTGTAAGCTATCCAAGGAAGATAGATGTGGACAAATTGTGGAGGTGTTTGGACACAAAGATAAATAAGGCTTTGGGACTCACATTTGCAGATGAGGGCTCCCCAACTTTTATAAAGGAGCAGATTATGAATGATTTTGTAAAAAGTGCTTAGCACAGTACTTGGTGGAAAATAGGCATTCAGTAAATGCTAGCTAGTATTAGCAGCAGTAGTAGAAATGACTGTGTAGTATTTTACTTTATGGATGAACCATACTTGTGTATTTTTAAGTAATTACCTATTGATGAACACTTAGGTTATTTCATTGTTTTTGTCTTCCCTTATAATCAGTGCTGTGATGAGCACTCTCTCCATAAAAATGTTTTGTATATCCATGATTCCCAAGGAGAGGCTTAATATTGTCCTTTAAACTTACCGTAGGAGGGTGGTGGTAAGTTTCAGATAGGATGGTAGAAAGGAAATGGGGGGCTTTTCCAGCTCTAATGCACTCCCCTCTGCTGAAAAATTCCCACATTGCTTATGACAAAAAGGTTATAGTATTAACTTCCAGCAGGGATCTTGTTCAAGCACATTTATTAAAAATGATAATTTATTAGGGAACCATCCTATGAGTTGTAAGATTTTTTTTTTCTAACAGCGAAGCTTTAGGAAGATAATTTGGCATGCAGAGCAGAGTGTGAGGTAAGACCAGAGGTGTTTACATTATGACATAATATGAAACCAGTAGTCTCAGAATTCCAGAGAAAATATGAAGACTAGGCTTTGTAGGTTTTGGGGGGATATGTACTGACAGGGGAGGAAGAAGATATTTCTAAGGTTCTAAACTTTAGTGACTGGGAGAATGTGATCAAAATGTTAAAATTGGAATGGAAAACCAATTTTGGAGGGAGAGTAGTTCAATTTTAAATATGTTTGAAAAAATAGAGGCATTGAAATTGACCTATCCATTACATAGTTGAATAAGATTCAGATTTTGAGTTTCTTCTATATGGCTTTGATATTGAAACCATGAAAATGATTGAGTTCAAATAAATTACGCAGTTAGTAATTGGCAAAGCTGAAATTCAAATCCAAAGTTCTGCTCCAAAGTTCATGTTCTTAGCTCCTATACTATAATGAGAAGTCCATTATTCACATTTGTTGTCACAACATATTTTTGATTTTCTTATTTTCCAAGTTGTTTCTGTTGCTATTTTGCCATTTAATTTATTTTTTTACCCTTTCCGTACAATTTTTATTTAATAAAATATCTTGAGTATGGCTTGGGCCTTGAAGGCAAACATTCCATATTTGATCCTAGCTCTGCCATTTATTTCGATCTGTGGTCTCCTTAGTTAATCACTACATCCAGTGGCCTTTTCTTAGTTCCAATTTTCCTTGTGTGCCCACAGCAAAAAGTGCTTCCTGAAATCTAGGTTTCTTCAGTAATTCACTCTCCTAGCCTTTTCTCAGTTTTACCTTCCTTTGTACTTTCTTCTTCTACACAGATATACCTACATATGACTATCTCTATATAGCTCTGAATTCAACTTTCTATTCCTTTTTTAAGCATGTTAGATAACTCTGGATTCTGAGTATATGTCCTCTTTAATAACTTTTTTTTTTTTTTGGAGACAGAGTCTCATTTTGTCACCCCAGCTAGAGTGCAGTGGTGTCATCATAGCTCACTGCAACCTCAAACTCCTGGGCTCAAGTAATCCTCCTGCCTCAGCCTCCCAAGTAGCTGGGACTACAGGTGGGCACCACCACACCCGGCTAATTTTTCTATTTTTTGTAGAGACAGAGTCTCACTCTTGCTCAGGCTGGTCTCGAACTCCTGACCTCAAGCAGTCCTCCTGCCTCGTTCTTCAGTAACTGTTGATTCTGTTTTCTCTTTCCTATCTTCATTGTCTTAGTTTTGGTTTTTCTTTCCAGCTTTGTAATAGCCTGCCTTCTCCCGAGTCTAATCCTTCCCTTTCTAGTTCAGCCTCTCCTCCTATCCCAGAGTCATTCTCTTGAAAATATGTATCTTCTATTTTTCCCCATTGCTTAAAACCCTTCAGTGATTCTCCATTGTCAGTCTTACTATTTCTTGACAGCTATTCCTTAGGATGAATTAGGTATTTCTCCAGGCAAAAAGAGGTCAAATGAGTTTGGAAAATGCTTGTATAAAAGCTGTTAGCCATCCTTCCTTTGGGCAGAATTTTGATGTGCTAATGTGCATTGTGAATGTACAAAGAGCAATATATAGCATTTCCCAAGTATACCTGACTGTAGTGTGTGTATATATATATGTGTGTTTTTCAGTACATGTCTTGTGTATTATACATGTCTCTGAATAGGTTTTATTAAGACCCACAAGGTAAAGTCTATACTTTTAGACATGGAATTCTAGTACCTTTTTGATTCAGCCTTTGCCTGTCTATGTAGTCTCATCTCTGGCATTGACCATACCAACTTGGAGTTCCCCACTGGGTAGGGTCAGGGTTCAGTGGCTTCACCCATCTGTCAGGAAAAACCCTTACTATTCCTAAAGGGGAGATCATTACCTTTTCTCTGAAGCCGCTTTTGACTCATCCAGGCAACCATTCGTTACATTTCCTTTCTCAGCACTCTTCTTACAGTGTGTGTGGCAAGACTCTCCATTTTAGCAGTTATCATATGGAATTGTAATTCTCTTTACATTTTATTTCTCTAATACAGAATATAAGCTCCTTGAAAGCTGGAACCACATCCTTTCATATCTGTGACATTAGTACTTAGAACAGTTATTAACAATTGAATTATAAAATAATTGCAAGCCAGATGCAATGGCTCATGTCTGTAAGCTCAGCAACTTCAGAGGCTGAGGCGGGAGGATCACTTGAGGCTAGGAGTTCAAGACCAGCCTGGGCAACATAGCAAGACCTCATCTCTAAAAAAATTTTTTTGCATAATTAGCTGGGCATGGTGGTCCCAGTTGCTTGGGAGGCTGGGGCAGGAGGATTGCTTAAGTCCAGGAGTTCAAGGTTCCAGTGAGCTGTGATCTTGCCACTGTACTCCAGCCTGGGTGACAGTGCAAGCCCCATCTCTAAGAAAAAAAAAAATAATATAATAATTGCAGGACCGTTTTGAATAATGTTAATATTCATGCAGTAAGTAAACATTTCCTTTATCTTAGAAATCTGTTAAATTCTCTTAGTAGTTAAAGTGGCATCAAATTAAATGCTGTAGCAAAAATTTTGTTCCACATATATAGGGGAAAAAAATTAAGAAACAGTACTTAGTATTTCCTGTTTATTTTTTATAACTTGTGTTCATAAAACAAGGTTTTTTTAGATGAAAATGTAAATAATGTTCTATCTTTAATGAAAATGTTTGGTTGTTAATTTAAAACTAAATACTTTTTCAGATAAGTTTTACATTGAGATGTTTCACTGATCTATATTTGTTAGGATAAGGAACGTTATATGAAACATTGTTTAATGTATATTTCTCTTCTTAGGCATCATTCTTAACAAAGAAGTTAAATATTGGCGGGAAAAGAGTAAACCTTGCCATATGGGTAAGTTAACCTTTTCAACTAAGTAGAGGCCTTTACCTGTTCTTGATGTTCTAATAACTAATTGACTCGGAATAGGAATTTGAATTTCTAATTTTTTTTAAGTTAACTGAAGGCTAGCCAAATTTTTTTTTTTTTAATAAAAAGAATTTCCTAAAATCTGGTGAAGAATAGTATTTGGAATACAATTGTATATTTGAATATTGTTGCCATAACTTTTCAGCTGGAGAAGGGTCAATTCAGAGGGATTCCACTTCAGAGAGAGGACAGGGTAGGTGGACAGCCTACTTGGCCTTGATTTCCCCCACGTCTCCGTGTTCTAGCCTTCTAAGGGAGTGGCTGGTGGAGAGCAGGGTGAGGGTAATGCAGTAGGATACTTGTTGGCAGGTGGTCCTGGTGCATGTTCTCTTTCCCTGTCTCTTCTCCCTGTGTGGGGAACCTAAAATTTAGGGCAGGATCTGTTCCTGGCTTATAATGTGGTGTTGGCCATTCTGACCCTCTGGCAACTGAACTGGTTTTTTAGTGGGAGTAGGGAGGTTGATGAGGAGAGGAGGGTTGGGAGGGAGAAAGTAGCCTTTGTATATCAGTAAAACATTACCTATTGGTTATAACTTGATTTGAATTTTTTTTTTTTTTTTTTTTAGGTAACTTGTTTTGTTTCTTTTAACAGTGTTTTGGGGTTATCTGTGATCTTATGCCCTACTTTCCAATTAATCAAAAATTCATTGTAATTGCGGTAGCAGATGTATATTTTTCTTCTAATCTAATAAGCATTTGTTACTTTATTTAGGATACAGCAGGTCAAGAGAGATTCCATGCCTTGGGTCCAATTTACTACAGAGATTCAAATGGAGCTATTTTAGTTTATGATATAACAGATGAAGATTCTTTTCAGAAGGTATTCTGTTTACTTTAATGGGTAGATGATTTAATCAGAAGAATAACGCTGTTTTTTCAAGTTTCCATTAATATACCTTTGTTCACTAATGTGATTAGTTTTGTTTTTAAAAGTAAAGTAGGCCGGGCGCGGTGGCTCACGCCTGTAATCCTAGCTCTGGGAGGCCGAGGCGGGTGGATCGCTCGAGGTCAGGAGTTCGAGACCAGCCTGAGCAAGAGTGAGATCCCGTCTCTACTAAAAATAGAAAGAAATTATCTGGCCAACTAAAAAATATATATACAAAAAAATTAGCCGGGCATGGTGGCTCATGCCTGTAGTCCCAGCTACTAGGGAGGCTGAGGCAGTAGGATCGCTTAAGCCCAGGAGTCTGAGGTTGCTGTGAGCTAGGCTGATGCCACGGCACTCACTCTAGCCCGGGCAACAAAGTGACACTCTGTCTCAAAAAAAAAAAAAAAAAATAAAAAAAAATAAAAGTAAAGTATACAATTTGTACATAAATGGGTCACTCATTTTTTAATGTAGTATTTAATTCATATTATTTCATGTTAGAGTAATTATTGGTTTATTGCATGGCTTTCTCAAATATTAAGAAAGGGAAATAATTAGAGTTAAGCTTCAGAAAAATATGGTGCTTTGTTTCTCCCTCTTAAAGAAAAACCACCCACATTTCTTTGATTCCATATATATTGGATACCTGAAAGTTTGGTGTGGCTCCCTTTTCATGAACAGAAAAATGGGAGAGCAAAATCAAGTTAATGAGGCAGGAGGATCTCTTGAGCTCAGGAGGTTGAGACTAGCCTGAACAAGAGTGAGACCCCATTTCTACTAAACATGGAAAAAATTATCTGGGCACCTAAAAATAGAAAAAAGAAATTAGCCAGGCGTGGTTGTATGTGCCTGTAGTCCCAGCTACTCGGGAGGCTGAGGCAGGAGTATTGCTTGAGCCCAAGAGTTTGAGGTTGCTGTGAGCTAGGCTGACGCCACAGCACTCTAGCCCAGGTGACAGAGCAAGGCTGTGTCTCAAAAAAATAAAAAAATCAAGTTTAAGCTCTTTCTCCTAACTAAATATCCTGGAAGATATAATATAAATTTTAAAAGGACAGTCTAGGTTATGTCATATTTTAGATTCCTTCATTTTTTACACCTCTTGAAACATACACCACAAATACAGGATTTTTAAAATTGTTTGGGACCGAAAATGAGTTACCATTTAACTTAACTCTGAATTCTCTTCTCAGTGAGGATGGGTTACTTATTTGACCTTTCCTCCTAAAACCTTTCTTGAAATAGATTTGTCAGTTATGTGTTACCAAAGCTTTTCTTGCCTTGAGTTACAGGGTTTGTTCTTGTATAAATTACTTGCCTTTTTAATTTAGTTTTTGTATTTCTCTTAATTCCCTTTTCCCCACCCCTATTTAAATCTGATGGAGTAGATATACAAGTTAGCCCTTGGACTATTACGTGGAAAAACTTAGTCCAAGGAATAGAAAAATGAAGCAGTAGGTAGCTTGCAGATACAATGATGATTAAAAGTTATTTTGAGGCTGCTGTTTGGTATTATTTGCCATTCCCCCTTGGCATAGAAAGAAATAGTTTAAGTATTTTATTGATTAAGAGAATTAGGTCTTTTAGATTGGAAAGTGGCCAGTTATCTATTCCTACATAACAAAACCCACAAAACTTGGTGGATTAAAACAACAATTTATTATTTCTCATGATTCTGTGGGTTGGCCAGGCAGGTCCTCTGCTCTGTGTGGTATCAGTGGAGTTACTCATGCAGCTGCTTTTGACTGGGGCTAGAATATTTAAGAAGGCCTGGCTCTCCTCCATATGGCCACTCACTACTGGTGTCTTATCCTCCATTACTCTCTCCATTTGTTCTCTCATTATTCTGTATGCCAGCCTACACTTTTTATATGACAACTGAATCCCCAAACTTAAAAGTAGAAGGTACCAGACCTTCTTATAGCTGAAGTCTGGGACATGCACAGCATTACTTCTGCCACATTTTCTTGGTCAAAGCAAATTCCAAGGCCAGTGCAATTCAGAGGGTGGGGAATTCAGCTCTACCACTTGATGGGAGGATTGACAAAGAATATTTCACCATCTTTAATTTACCACAAAATGTATGGGAGTAAAGAGTAAGATGCCTATGGAGGGATACCTAATTGGAGATGAATAACAAGTTTTTTAAAAAATTGGTTAGATTAGTAGATTGTTACACTACATGTACAGGAATAATACATGACTGAATTCTTGTGTTTTTTTTTTTTTTTGAGGTGATGAGGACATACATACTATGTCAATACTGTCAAATTTTTCTTATGTGAAATCAAGGGTGGAAGTTAAATGCTTTGAAAACTTTATACATGTATGTGAATGAAACAAAAAGATGGGGCTGTACTGAGAAAACTGTGGTTCAGTGCTGCTATAAAGATAAGCTGGTGATAATAATTACCTTCGCTTTTATAAGGATTTGAGGTTTACTAAAGACAGGTCCTCTGCATTCTTGCAGAGAATAGGAATGTGGAACTGTTACATTTGTACCATAGGACACAGTAAGTGCATACCACATATCTAATGTAATTTTTATAATTTATAGATGTGTGTGTATTTTTTTAGGAAGGTATATATGTTCTATGTAATTTGATTACATACAGATTGAATTCCATTGGAGAAAAATGAAAGCAGGCGTCCCAGTTTTTTATCCTGTAATTTTATTATAATCAACATATTTAAAATAATAAGTTTAAAAGATTAATTTACTTAATTCTAGTTTACTTCCAGCTTCATTCATAGTGGAGAGTCAATTTGTAACAGAAACCACCATACACCAGTGGTTCTCTCTGAGGGGATAGCAATGTCTGGGAAGATCTTTGGATGTCACAACTGAAGGCGGCTACTGGTATCTAATGGGTAGGAGGCCAGGGATCCTGCTAAAACATCATACATTGCACAGGATAGTCCTCCACAACAGAGAATTATTTGAGCCATGATGTCAGTATTGCCAAGGTTGAAAATCTCTGTCATATACTAAATAATGAAAATTTATTTTGCCACTCTTATTTTTGGTGCCCATATACCTTTTTTTTTTTTTTTTTAAAGAGTATGGCACAGAAACTCCTATATCCTCTGTTTAGGAACCAAATAGGATACAAATAGGGTACAAAAAGACTATTTTAAGCCCGTGTGTTCTTGACTGCAAAGTGATACTATATAAGAATCTATTATCAGAGGCTGGAGTTGACATGTTTTTGCTCTGGTGAATAGCTTTGCTTGGATCTATGGAAGATTGATGAAAATTTGTAATTAGAGGTGCTTCCGTGTATACCCATATGTAGATACATAGAGAGATTCTTTTGTGTGTTTATATGTATGTGGTTTGCAATATAACATGGCAGTATCAGCGGTCCCCAACCTTTTTGGCACCAGAGACCGGTTTCATGGAAGACAATTTTTCCATGGACCAGACGGTGGGTGGAGGCAGAGCTCAGGCAGTGATGCAAGCAATGGGGAGCAGCTGTAAATACAGATGAAGCTTTACTTGCTTGCCCACTGTTCACTTCCTGCTGTGCACCTGCCTCCGCCCTAACCTCCAAGTTCCATGGAAGACAATTTTTCCATGGGGTCGGGGGTGGGCAGAGCTCTGCAGCCTGATCCTGGCTCTGCAGATGGTCTGTGGTCCAGGGGTTGGGGACCGCAGCAATAAATGATCTTTCAGTGATTCATTTCTAGTGATAACTAAATATATGGGCTGTTAGACAAAATTCTGAGGTATTTTTGACAGTGTTGTTGCTTTTTTGAATGTTATAGTAGTAGTAATTCTAACACGATTTGTTTTGATATTTGTTCTTTTGTACACACAGGTAAAAAACTGGGTCAAAGAATTACGGAAAATGTTGGGAAATGAAATCTGTTTATGTATAGTTGGTAAGCAGCATCATTACTCTTTTTGAAAGGTCCTTTGTTTCCTTAATGTTTTAGTAAAGACATAATAAACAAGTAATTTTTGTTTTGAAGATGTATGAGAAAGGAAGAAGAAATATTTAAATATTTTAGATTAATTTAGGGTTTGGCAGCAATTTTCTAGGAGATTCAAACTCTATACCTCAAGGAATGCTTTGAGGAGCAAGTGGGGAACTAAATGCTTGAGGCCTCAAGTTCCCTAGCCTTGCTTCAATTCGACATTGACTTTTTCACCCTAAGATTTTGTTTAGAAAAAAAAGAGTTTAGAAACTATTTTAAAATAAAATTAAAGCCAGTGACTTAAGCCAGTGTTCTTGTTCTATACATTTGACTATACACATTAATGTAAAGGACATATTTGACTGCAGTGATACAAGTAGATCATGATCCTAGGGTAGAGGAATATTCTTAATAAGTGAGATAAAGGAACTCTAGAACTCACTCTCGGACTTCTGGAATTTCTGTTTGGTTCCCTTTTTCTGTAGATTATTATTTCTTCATGACCAGGTCTCAGTTTTAGGAAAAAAAAGGAAAAATAGATTATTATTTCTATGATTAATTATTGAGCAATGAAAGTATAATAAACACTGTCCTTGTACACTCGATAGATATTATCTCATGTAATCCTTATAACCTTATGAGGGCTTTATAGAGGAAGCTGAGTTCTGGAGATAGTTAATAACTTGCCCAATATCAGGCAGCTGTAAGAGACTAGATTTGAATTGAAGTCATACTGACTCCTATGCTTATGATATTAATTCTTATGATATCTAACCTCATGTTGTTTTCCCTCTTCCTTTCTACATGGCTGATAATAGTAAGAATGACCTGGGAGAAGCCAAAATAGTTTTAGTGGAGGACAAAGATAGTATTTGCAGAAATGAAAGAACAGAATGGTCACTGCAGGGAAATCCAGCTTTTAGCCTTAAGATTTTTTTTTTTTTAACTTGGGTTAACATTTCTTATATCTTGTCACCATTAGATTGATAACTTTATAGCCCGCAGATGATGGTGCACATCTGAGAGAAGAGGCCAAGGAGATGATTTCCCCTGCTTTTTGGTCTAGATGCTAGATGTTAAGCTAGAGAGCAGGAATATTTCATAATTTTGAGAGCCCGTTTACCATTGTTCCCAAACTTGGCTATTATTAAGATAACCTGGAGAACTTTAAAAAATTTTTCAAAAGTTTCTCAGGCCTCATTCCAAACAGGTTAAATCAGAATCTTTATGGATGGGGCTAGGAATTAATTCTCTCTGTTCACCCTACCTTCATTCCTTCCACAAATATTTTTGAGTGGCTCCTTTGTTCTAGGTACTGTGCTTTTAATTCTGATTTAGCCTATATGCATGCTGGTGTTTGGGAACAACTGTATCTATTCTGACACAATTCAAGAATCTCATTCAGATCATCATGTTATTATCGTATGAAGACTTATGGTGACTCTTGTTATCAGGCTACTACCTTTTTTTTTTTTTTTAACTCACTTCGAAAGTTTTCACATTTATCTAAAATCATATTTTTTGTAACTATTACTTATTTTTTAAGGTGAACTTTTTATTGAAATATGTACAGGAAACTATATAAATCTTTAATAACAATATTATTTTCACAAAATGAAAATTTCACAAAGTGTAAGCAGTACCCTAGAAGCCCACTTGTGCTTCTTTCTCATCCCAACACTACCATAGTTGCCTTCCCTCACCATTCCCTACCCCCAGTCACTATCCTGACTTTTAACTGCATGAATTAGTTTTGTTTTGAATTTTATATAGGTGGAATCATATGATATAAACTCTTTTGTGTCAGGCTTTTTTGGCTTTACATTATGTTTACAAGATTCCTTTATGTTGTTGTATATAGTTGTAGTTCACATTTTATTCTCTGTGCTGTCTAATACTTTATGAATACTCCACAGTTTATCCATTTTGCTATTGATGGACATTTGCATTATTTTTTCCACTTCTTGATTTTTATTCTATACTCTGTAGCAGCTCAGTGTTTATTCTGTCTTCTGTTTTATTAATGACTTTGAAATAATACTACTACCTCACGGGATTGAGATGATGATTATATAATGGTTTGAAAAACACTTGGCATAGAGATAGGCATTTGACAAGTATTTATTTATTCCTTTCTCTTTACATAAGGTAACCCTTCAAGCATCTGAAGCCTACTTGAACAGTTCTCCTAAAGTCTTACATTCTCTGGTTGTTCAGCCGATTTTCATGTGGCCTACCTTCCAGATGTTTTCATCATCCTGATCATTTTCCCCTAGGTTTATTGCGGTGTATTACTGTATCTCCTACATTTGGAAATAAACACCAGAATCCAAATGTTGTTGCACATATGTACTTACAGTTCCCCCCCTCTCTTTCTAATCCTTGCACTGTCTTTCTATCGAGATTGCATAAACTTTTTAGTAGCCATGTCAACTCATAGTCTCTTTTACATAGATTATAGTTAACAAAAATAGGAAGTCCTTTTTTATAAGTATTGCTGCTCAGTCAGCAATACTTTCCCAGCTTGTTTTTGTATATTATAATTAAGTTATTTAAACCTAGGTGTAGAAATTTCTACTTGTCATATGTTCTTAAATCTTAATGTTTGATATACAGTCTACTAGCTTTTTCATGTGTAAATTGAATACTTAACCTTCTGGGTCCTTATCTAAGCCACTGATAACCATGTGTTACCCAGTAACACAGTCTTGCCTATGGCTGCTCTGCTTGCTAGCACTCTCCATTTAGTCTGTCCACAACAACATTTATATGTTTATTAAACAAATATTTGTCATTAATCATTATTAACCATTTATTGAGTACCAGGGACTGTTCTAGGAACTACACATTTACTATTTCATTTAAGCCTCCTAACAATGCTGTAGGAAGACCATTTCCATTTTACAGATGAGGAAATGGGCTTAGAGAGCTTGATACTTCTCAAAGTCACATAGCTAGTTAGAGGTAGACCTGGGATTTTAACTCATGTCTGCCTGCCACTTCAAGCCCGTATCCTTAATAAGCATTATATGTTACTTACTATGTACCAGGCTTTGGGACTGGTATAGTGAATAATTAAACAAAATAGATATGGTCCTTGTGCTTCCAGAGCTGCTTGTGTAGAGACAAAGAGAAAAACAAGCTACTACTATATATTGTGATAAATGTTATGAAAGGGGAAGTGTGGAGTGGAGTGCTGTGAGAGCTCAAAAGCCAACCTAACTATTAATAGGTCGGGGGAGTTGGGGGAGATTTCTTAGAATAAGTGTTAAATAACCTAAGTTAACTAGATGAAGCCAGCGGGGTGGTGGTAGAAAGTGTATTACCTATCATGGACTTTAATTCTCTCATAACAATATTTATTTTCTATTTGCTCCTTCACTGTAGTGAATATGGCAGATATTAATAACTGTTCTTTATTGAGCATGAATTATATTGCTAGGCCTTTTACATATATCTTATTTTCATAGCAACCCTGCAAGGTTTGTTAGCTACATTTGCATGAAGTGAGAGTAAGAGAGGTTCAGTAATTTGCCCAAAATCTTATAGTTATGAAATGAGCCAGGACTTAAAAACAAGATGTATTCTATTTAAAAGCTTTTTGAAAGTTTCTTTCCACTGTGCCCCACAACCATCCAGTTTAAGCAAAATATGGTTCTAGTTCTTTATCATGTTAAGTCATCTATCCTTAGCAGTGGGCAAATTCCCTTCTATGTTCTTAATTCAAATATGTATTAAAGACGATAAAGTTTTTACTATTCTTAAAGGGTAAGCTTTCCCCCTCTCTTAGATACCCTCAGCCTATTTGTGTGTGTGTTTTTTTAAATCCTTTATAGTACTATACTGTCAAGCAGGTGCTTACTTTGGTGCTTGTCCTTGTTTCAGATGTTTTAAGCCTATCAGAAAGTTCCCTGTGTAGCTGCACAATAGTATTGAAGCAGATACGAGCCCCCTTAGCTGTCTTGCTTTTGAAAAAATATAGGTCCTAAAAGGTTCTTGACCTTGGAAAGATAACAGTCACTAACAGGTCAGTTTTCTGCATCATATTTTGCATTATCAAGCCATTGTGAACACTTAATTGTTCAAAGTAGTAGTTATTTAGTAGAGGGATTTAAAATTTTTTAAATTTAAAATACTAATTACATTTTTAAAATAGCTATTTTAATAATAACTTGATTTATTAAAATTACTCAAGTTTAAAATACTATTAAATAATAAAGCAGGCCGGGTGCGGTGGCTCACACCTGTAATCCTAGCACTCTGGGAGGCCAAGGCGGGTAGATCACTCAAGGTCAGGAATTCAATACCAGCCTGAGCAAGAGCGAGACCCTGTCTCTACTAAAAATAGAAAGAAATTAGCGGCCCAACTAAAGATATTTAGAAAAACTTAGCTGGGCATGGTGGCACATGCCTGTAGTCCCAGCTACTTGGGAGGCTGAGGCAGAAGGATTGCTTGAGCCCAGGAGTTTGAGGTTGCCGTGAGCTAGGCTGATGCCACGGCACTCTAGCCAGGGCAACAGAGTGAGACTCTGTCTCACACAAAAAAAAATAATAATAATAAAGCAATGTCTGAATAATTTTCCCTAAATGTTCATTTGAGACTGCAGTAGTTATCTACTTTTCCTAGCCTCACTCTTTTTATAGGTATTGATGATTCTGGTGTAATTTGGAAAACAGGCATTAAAGATCTAGAAGAAAAATTCCATAGGATTTTAGTTAATTGGAACCAATTAATTGCTATCTGTAGGAGACTATACAGTTTTTCCTTTTTAGAGGCAGAATTTGTGCTTGTCTGTTGGAGCCACTGACCACCAGGTGGTGCTTTTTGCATTCTTTGCAGAATAAAACAACTTGTTCCTCTGGTTACTGTCAGGTATATTGTTTATAATATTTAGCTAATTAAAAATTTTAGTGACAAATATAATGTAGGAAATCGGAACTAATATGAAACTTCTTGCTGAGGTAGACAGAGAATTGTTCAAAGCAGGAAGGGTTTGTTAGTGAATTTGTTGGTACCCACTAAGCTTTACTGTTGTCTGCCTCCCTCCCTCTCATCCTTAGGTTATAGTGGCAAATAGTTTCTTGCAGCTGCCAGCAATTAGGTGGTGAGATTACCTGAGGTCCTCCATATGCAGAACCTCTAGACTTGTACTTCTCAGTGCTAAACATTGTATCTTTCATTGGGTGCTTACTTCACTGCTTTATCTGAAATTATCTTCTAGACTATATAAGATCCCAAGAAAAACATGACCTTATTTATAAGGTTTCTTTTTTTCCCCCCTAAAAGTCATAATAGAAGAAATGAAAGTATTTGTTTGAAGTGTCCTTCCTTAGGATATTTTTCCCTATTCCTATCTGTTGTTTCCATTACCTATTGCACTCTGTGTCCAGCCAACTCATCTTGACTTCTATCCTGTATTCAATGAGGAATCTGCCTTTTGCAGTTTCCTCATTTTTGTTTTGATGACTCCTTAGCATGATCTCAGCTTGGGTTCCATTGTTTAAGGAGAGCTAACCTTATTTTTAATAATTTTAAATCTGCATGATATACATATATTAAGTTCTAATAATAAGTCACCAAAATTGTTTTTTAAACAAACAGTACAGTTTCGCCCACTATGGTGGTGGAGTACTTAAAAACCCATACATCTTAATTCTTATTTTAACCAGTTTATATCATCTGGGAAACCAAAATACTCTTAGGGTCCAAGAGGCCAGCCTAATATATTTTAGTAAACACTGAGATAGCCATACTTGATTATCCACTGGCTTTAAGTTGATTGAGGACTGTAGAAAATTTTGCTCTAACTTTTGACCTTTATACTTGGCTAAGAATCATAGGTTTATCCCTAGATTCCACAGGGAATCTTAGTTCCTGGTATACCCTAAATCCAAAAAGAGTGCCCATCTCTTTGGAAAAGTTTTCTCTGACAGAAACTGTAGATTCAGGAAGGATACATACACATTAAGCCATTTGAGGAAGGATGAGGCATGATCAGCAGTCACATAATAGGGGTTAACTTTATGGTTTCAAGATATTTACAAGTCTGATGGGGATTTGTATTATTTTTGCAGATAATTTAAATGGCAGTTGTATATTTAGAATTGGCTTAATTTTATTATAAATATTAAATACTAGTATTTACTTTTTAAATTAGGTAATAAAATAGACTTGGAAAAGGAGAGACATGTTTCCATTCAAGAAGCAGAATCGTAAGTGTCATATCCTCCTACCCCCATCAATCCCGAGTAGAAGTCTTTTTCTTTGTACTGTGTGCTTTTCCATTTAGATATTACTCAAACCTCTCAATGTAGATTAAACTATTGGATTCAGTGACGCATGTTTACCTACTAATTTCTCGACTTTTTGGTGATATTTAAAGATATTCCACTCTCACTTCCCTTTTTTATTTTAGTAAAAAACACAAGAGTGATGTAAAAGAAAACTGTCATGATCAAATAGGCAGTGACTCACAAAAACTTTTAAAGTATTTGGGTTCTAAATTAATCTATAAAAATTTTAATTCTTATAATTCATTTAAAATTTGGCTCAATGTATAGAGAGGTTATACAGCTATATAAACTTAATTTCACTAAATTTGAGTAAATTAATAAGTCACTAAAATTGCTACTGTAAAAAATCTTAAATAGCAGTTATGACAAAATTATGAAAAATGTTTTACATCAATCACTGATGTTACTTTTTTTTTTTTAAGGTATGCAGAATCAGTGGGAGCAAAACATTATCATACTTCAGCCAAACAGAACAAAGGAATTGAGGAACTCTTTCTTGACCTTTGTAAAAGTAGGTATATTCAGCTTTAGTATGTTTAGAAATGGCTCCTTTTAAACTCTTGGTAATATTTCTAAAGCAATCTAAATGACCACATTGATAATTTGTCACATATACGAATACTGTTATTTACTTAATATTTTCTCTTTAACTCATGTTTTAAAGCTTAAATACCTACTTTAGTCTTGTTTCAAGCAGTAAATGATTATGAAATCATATTTGTGGTACAGGCTAAATGCATATTAAAATATATGCATAATTATTAAAAGTAAAAATGGAAGGGGAATTTACAGATGAAAACATATTTAAGACTTATAACAGCCTGTTGCAATGGATGGACCTTATTTGGATACTGATTTGACAAACTAGTGAAAAAGAACATTTGTAAAACACTCACTGGATATTTGAATATACGCCGGATATTTGATGATACTAAGATATTGTTAATTTTGTAACAATAATTATGATTATGGTATTGTTATGCTTTAAAAAAGGAATTTTTTTAGAGACATATTAAAATAACTTGTGGATAAAATTATGGGTCTGGGATTTGATTAAAAATAATGGTAGAGATATGTAAGGGTATGGTTAAAATTGGGTGATAGATTTTCATTATTCATTTTTTTCTACTTTTATATGTTTGAAATTTTCCATGTTATAAACGTTTTTTAGAAAGACAAAATAAAATAAATTTCTTTATGTGTAACCTGAAAGTCATTTCTCATATCACCAATGGAATACATACCATATTTAGAGAATCCCTAGTCTATGTAATAATAGATGGAAATTATTTTGTCAAGTTGTAGTCCCTGAATTTATAGACCACAGACTCTTTTGAGAATTTGGTAAAACTGTTTTTTCCTCTAGAAATTTATATTCACACACACACATATGCACACACAGAGGCTTGGGGTTAAATTTCAGTTTTATGAAGCCCTGAAGTCATTCATAATTCTTCTTGAATAGTGATCATCTCAGTGATGTTCCCTGTTCAGCAGCAACATCACTTCAAAATGTGTTAGAAATGGAACTTCTTGGCCCTTACCCCAAACCTACTGAATCAAAATCTCTGGAGATCGTGCCCAGAATCTGTGTTTTAACAAACCCTCCATATGATTCTGACACACACTAAATTGTGAGAACCACTGCTGTGCATAATCACTTGAGGGTCTTGTTAAAATGCATATTTTGATTTAGTAGGTCTAGTGTGGCTTAAGGTCCTCATTTCTACAGGCACCCGAGTGGTGATGATGCTAGTTCTCAGACCATACTTTGAGTAGCAAGGCTCTGGGTTAGTGGCTTACACATGTTATAAATCTTATGTCTTCAAAAAATGTTTGAGTATTCTCCATATTTATTTAAAAATTATAGCCAGGTGCAGTGGCTCATGCCTATAATTCCAGCACTTTGGGAGGCCATGGTGGGAGGATTCCTTGAGGCCAGAAGTTCAAGACCAGCCTGGGCAACATAGCAAGACCCCATCCCTTAAAAAATAATTAACTGGGCATGTTGGTGCACACCTGTAGTCCTAGCTATTCAGGAGGCTGAGGTAGGAGGATCGCTTGAGCCCAGGAGTTGGAGGTTATAGTGAGCTATGATCGCACCACTGCATTCCAGCCTGGGCGACAGAGTGAGACCTTACCTCAAAAAAAAAAAAAAAAAGTCACCATGGTGTCTGTGGAAGAAAAAACATTTTTTAAAATTATATAACATATGCAAGTACTAAATATTTTATACATGTTAAAACTTGCCTAGAAAATGGAAATTTTGGAAGGTTAAGAAAAATAAGTATCAAGAGAATTTGTAATGTTTCCTTATTTCCCCAGTTTGGAAACCATTATTCAAGAGCAGTCTATAGACCCAGATTTAAGAACCGTTGTTCTATTTTAAGAACTCCCTCTTTTCTTCCGTTATCTTGTCAGATATGTATTTTGCAAATAACCTTTTCCCAGTCTGTCTTGTATTTTCATTTTTCTTACCCATGTCTCTCAAAGAATAGAAGTTTTAGATCCAATTTGTCAGTTTTTCTTTCATGATTCATGTTTTTTTTATCTTATATGCGAAATCTTTGTCTAAGCCAAAGTCACAAAAATTTTCTACTACAAAAATTTTTTTTCTATGTTTTCTTCTAAAAATTTTATTTTACAATTTACACTTAAATCTATAATTCATTTTTGTTGATTTTGTATATAGTGTGGTATGGGTTAAGGTTTATTTTTTACATTTAGACATCCAGTTCTAGGACTGTTTCTTGAAAATATTATCCTTTCTTCATTGAATAACCTTGACACATATGTCAAAAATCAAGAGACCATATATATGGGATCTATTTCTGGACTCTGTTTTCTGTTCCACTGATCTCTGTTTCTCCTTTCACCAATATCTCACTATCTTTATTAGTGTAACTTTATACTATATCTTTAAATCAGATAGCATGAGTCTTCCAGCTTTGTTCTTCAAAGTTCCCTCATCTTAAACTCTTTTATTCTTTCAAATATCATTTGCTTAAATGTATTACATTTCTAGTTGAAGAATAAATCCTATACCCTACCTAAATATCACTTATACTTGGAACAATTTGATTTTTTGGACCTATATCTAGGTATGTTGGGAAATATCTTAAGGATTAATCTTATACACAGTTATTTGTTCAAAACAAAACAAAAAAATTTCTTTATTGACGTCATTGTGGCCATTATACCACTGGATAAATATGCTTGTTACTTGATTTCTAGGTTTTTAAAACTTGCAGGTAAAGCTATTTTAGTGGGCTGACACAATGTTCATTGTATCTAGTTACCTTGTTGGTTTGAAAGTCAGAAATAGCTGTCGTTGTGTTATACAGAAATTATAGAAAGAGAAAACTCGGAACACCGGTGGTCCTAATAATTTTTACTTTCTCCCTGTTTTAGGGATGATAGAAACAGCACAAGTGGACGAGAGAGCAAAAGGCAATGGCTCTAGTCAACCAGGAACTGCAAGGCGAGGCGTACAAATTATCGATGATGAACCTCAAATGCAGAGTGGAGGTGGAGGGTGCTGTTCTTCTGGATAACTGTTGACACCTGAGAAATTAAAACAAAACTGTGGATCATTGCCCTCAACATGAAGACTGCCATATTCCAAGTCACATTATTTTACCAACGAAGTTATAGAATTAACAGTATTTTAAATTACGTTTATAACACTGCAGAGACCTTAAGTGCTAAACTTAGTGGAGTTTGTGACCAGAGAATTGGCATTTTCTACAAATGTTAACAAAGCAATTACCAATGGCCTTTTTACATATTTTTTTCTTTAATGAGGAATAATATGCATGTAGAAAAGACCTACTTAAAGGCTTCATTTATATTCTTTTAAATCAAATCTTTATTTAATAACTTATATATGTTGTGGGAATGGTATACATTTTTGCAGCCCTTTGTATTCTGTGGTAGTTTCAATTGTATCACTTCTAAACAGCAAACTGTTTTTGTTTTTGTTTTTTTTAAATTAGCAGATACCTGAAGTACTATTTTTGCAGGGTTTGCACAGGCCCCTAACTGTCTACTACTTTGATATAATCTGTATACATCCTGTATGCTGAGCTGGTAAAATAGATTGTAAATTACATATTAAATATTTTATCTGCTTTTACAAGCGCAAAGTGCAAAAATATATACAGTAGTTTCATTGATGACTGTAAAGTGAATTAACATTTGGTGATAATGCCTAAGCTTTTTGACTCTGATATAAAGATCATAGCTCCCCTTCACTTTTGTCTTAACTTGAATGTGGCGTGTTTAAATTTTCACACATACTTTACTTGAATTATTGCTGTTGTCACATATTTTGCCTCTGTAAGTCCATCTGATGATTGAGCAGCAGCATTTGCCTTTTGGTTTGGGTTTTTTTTTTTTTAATGTATTTGTTTTTATAAAAGAGATGACTTCTGCTGGTTTTCCTTTAAAATGGTTACCTTAGAAGAATTTGAGTGGAGCATGCTGTGTTTCACTTCTGCAACAGCTTTAGTTTTCTCTTAGGCTTTATATGAGATAGGTTCACTGGTGTGAGAAGAGAGAAAGAGATCCCAGATAACAGGCACTCACCAAGACTCATTCATATGGCAAGTTAGTGGTAGTTTATGCTCCTGGGGCAGCACTTTCAGATCCTTCGTGAGCAAGTTGTATTTGTTCATTGCTTGCCAGAGATCAATATGGAATGTTCTCTTTCATTTATAAAACTATCCTTCTGAGTTACTGTGGAGGGAAACATTATGTGTAATGCAGTTATAGTGAACACTGGAAAGATTTATTATAGAATTATATTCTTTTATACTTTATTAATTAGTCCCTCATTAGATTTTTCTTAAGCATAGGACTGAACTTCAGTTTGTTGATTTTAATAGAATCAGGCGCTGCTCACAGAAGGAACACAGATTGTGGACATTAACATAAATTGTTCTTGTTCAAATATATATATTTTTCCATTTCTGTCATGCTTGGAAAACTAGTAAATGTTATGTCTAAGATTAAAATGGAATGGTCCCTGGATTTACTTCTTAGAAGAAGCAGTAGAATGCAATAAAGCTGTTAATATGAGCAATTAAGAGGATATAAAGAGGTTATAGTTACTGAAGAAGTACTACCATATTTTTAAGTTAATAGCTTAAACCTTCCTAAGGCGGTTAAAAGTTGAATGAATTGACATAGAATTTTAACTTAGTATTAAGTGTTCTGTGAACCCTTGCTTGACCTTCTTTAATTATCGTCCTTGCCAAACTCGCCACACTGACCTCTCTGTTATGTGTGTTTGAGGAGGGTGGGGTGGGAAGAGTCAGGGTGATAAGCTAAAATTGTCTTCTTTTATGGGATGATTGTACTCTGTGTATTCTCTTGATTTCCTGTGAAGTTAGTATTTTTGTGTGAGTAGGGGAGGAAGCAGGGATCATGAGTGTCACAGGGAAATTTGTTTATGCCCTCCTGGCTGTCTTTCAGATGGAATAAAGAAAGCGTTGCCATTCCTGCTGTTGTAGATGTAGATGGGAGGGAGATAAGCTCTTCTCATTGAAGTGAAATAATGTTTTTAAGCTAGTTACAGATGAAATTGAGCTTTATTCCAAAAAATAAATTATAAATCCTGATAGCTGTACTTCAATTTTTGACCCTATTTTAATGGTATAAAATTCAGATAGGAACCTCTGCTCTAGAGTTGCCAGGTAATTACTAGTGGAGTATAACTATTCTCCATATTTTTTTTCTTTATTCTCCTTTGATATCTGTTTATCTTTCTTAACCGCAAGCATTTCATTCTCCTTTTTCTTTTTAAACTTGTAATTCAGGCTACTTCAATAGCAACAATAGATAATATGGTATGCCTGTTGTACTAAAGCCCAAAAGGTCTTTAGGTAGGAAGAGGGTGAAAGGATAATGAAAGAAGACCATACAACTGCAGTATGTATACAAAGGAAAGATAAAGAGATGATAAACCAAGGCTGAGGAAATTTTTCTGATACTTTCTTCATCTCTCTAATATATCTTTTGTGTTCCTGTTCTGACAGTTGTGCTAGTAGGAGGAAGATACAAGTTATCGTGTTGTGTATTAAAAGTAGTAGGTAGATAGATCCAATATTTTTTTCAACTAGTAAGGTATTAACATATATATAACTTAACATATATAATTAAAAATTGGTTTAAAATAGTCATTTAAAAATACCTGAATACTTTATTGTTATGTTAAAAGTATGCAATCATTGTTTCTGTAATGATGATGGGTATTCTGCTTCTTGTTTTGCTGTGTGATTACAGGGGAAGATTATTGTTTTTCTAAATGTATATTGCAATGATTTTGAGGTAAATGGTAATCTGAAAAGAAAAAAGCATCATGTTATTGTATGAAATACGAGTGTTTGAATTTGTTTTGTCTAGGGTATCTCCTGAGAATACCCTAAAGCTATGGCTGTTAACTGCATTGAAATCTTTTTTTAATAGTAGCCATATATTACTAGTGGAGTACTTTTTTTTGGCATTAACGTAAGGAAAAGAATGATACTCCATTTTTAGATTTTTGGTAATAAAAGATAAAATTGGGGAAATAGGGAAAGAGGAATTGAAGAGTAGAATGGAAGTCAAGTAGATACAAAACTCTACAACCTGATAATTTTTTAAATCACTTTGAAAGATACATTACTTTTATCAGAGTTTCTAAATAAGGCAAACTATGCATTGTGCCAAATATTTAGAACATTTTTTAAAAAGTGAATTGTGATACTATTTATTTCTTTTAATACATAATTTGCAATTTTCTATATTATAAGTGCTACCAGGAATCTAGATCATTGATCTTATATCTTCCAGTAGTATAGTTTGCCCATTATAATTATCACTGTATTATCTCTAAAAGTAGTTCGATCTGTGCCTTTAACTTTTAGAATTTATCTTTTGACTTCTGTTTGCCATTGTAGAGTTCACAGTTTTCTTTGTAGAGTCAGTGTGACAAAGAGGGAATATGTAATTTGTGACCATTTAAGATGTTGAGATTTTGTAGAACAGGGTGGATAGTAGTGACCAGCAGGAGCCTCACAATAATGTCTGAAGATAAAGAGACTGAATAGATCCTTAAGTACTCTTTTCTGAGTTACAAAATGCATTACTTAGATTTTAATAATTAAAAACTGGGATTCATTGAACTACATTTACTTGATTTCATAATAGGCATTGATTTTAGTATGTTGCTGTTCTGTTATTTGTAATCAACTATAACGGAGTAATATTTGGAGTTGTGGACCAAAATTCATGCTATACATATGTCTGACTTTGGCCTTTCCTTTTGCAAGAAAACAATTACAATTCTCAGCAAAATCTTCCTAATTGTAAGTACTTTAGTAGTATCATATGTATTGAAAAAAAACTAGAAATACTCTTATGAGATTCCAATTTCAAGCTGAAACGCTTCTCTTCTAAATAAATACCACTTTATTTGATAAACCTTTAGCACTGTTTGTGCCATCCAGGATTTATGTATCATCTCTTGTCTGAAAAACTGTGCTTTTGAGTGTTAACCTTTCTACTGTGACATTTTCTCTTAAACATGGCAAGTTAATGTTAGATAGCACACTCAGCAAGACTCTTATTCTTAAAGTATCTTGTCCTCTTTGGAAGTCTGCACATATTTCCAAATGTATCATATTAAAGCCACAGGCAAGCAGTGGGTTTGCTTACTTAAATGGCGTTATTCCCACCATACCAATTCTCACCCTTGATTTTGGTACTTCCTGGCAACTGTATCATCTCTTCATTATCAAATACTTAAGAAAAAGCTAATATGATTTT
Organism: Lemur catta; assembly: GCF_020740605.2. Classification (NCBI taxonomy): domain Eukaryota; kingdom Metazoa; phylum Chordata; class Mammalia; order Primates; family Lemuridae; genus Lemur; species Lemur catta. The sequence goes on along the minus strand of NC_059133.1, from coordinate 41,896,197 downwards.
CTTAAATTTTAGCATGTGTAGAAAAGTGAGAAAAAGGTGAGGGGTTGCAAGGATAGAAAATATGATAATGTTGAAAAATAGACAACAGTATTTGCTAAACTATCTTTGGTAGCAAGCTATTTTAAGGAAACTATGATATGTAGTACTTCCTAGAAATGTAAAAGTTCTTTATTTTGTATTTAATTATGTAAGTAAAGATACATTCTAGGAAAAAGAATAAAAAATACAGATACTGTCAAAGTGCCCTTGGTGCCCCCTCCCAAATGGTAACTATTGCTCTATATATTTACATATAGAAATACATAGTCTTGTGAATTTTAAAGTTTTGCATAAATTGTGTGTTACTATTACTGCGTATATGTTTTGCAGCTTGCTTTTTCTCATACCAACCTATCTAGGAGCTCTTCAGTAAATACAGACTTTTTCATTTTATTTTCCCCCATGTCTCTTTGGATGTGTTTTGCCTTTTTGTAAATAGCCTCTGACTTCTATGAAAGCTTCCAAAAAGGAATCTGGTCAATTAGGTGGATCTTATTAGTAACAGAATTTAAATGCAAGCCAGTTCTTAGCCAGAATCAGGGTCTTCCTTAAGCATGTGAATGAAGAAACTACAGTTCATTTGAAGTTCATTACTTTTGCCTCATGGTTGACTGATAAATATAAAAATCTAGGAGTTAACTTTAGCAGATTCTTTACTCAGAATACATTTTTATTTAGGGAAAAAGGGTGAAGAGGAAAGGTATAGTTGATGGGGAAAGAGTACAAAATTAACTAAAGCAAGTCTTTACACATCTCTGAGTAGTAACTTCTGTAACATGGGACTTCATGCTACCAAAAATTCAAACTTCTGTTTGATCTGTGCCTTTAACATAGAATAAAAAACGCAAATTCCTTTTTAAATCTCCCTTCTCCCTCTAGCCTACCTCCCTCTTTGGAGGTAACCATTGTTCACAATTTAGCCTGTGTCTGTATCACTATTATGTATAAATTTTTAGTTCCCTGAATGTAACTTTTTACCCTATGTCAAACTCCATGCTTAGCTGACCTGGTTACCAAGAACAAACTAGAAAGAAATTTTAATCAATGTTAACAGTTCTGTAACTAGAACTTAACTACTTGCCTGACTCTCAAGATGTGTTGTTTATCATAAATCAAGTTTAAAGAGTAACACTCTAGGAAAGTCAAATCAAACTCTTGGTTTCTATCCCCTGTGGAAATAGTGTTAGGAAAGAGGAGTGTGCAAGTCTAATCTCTTTAATGCCCATAACTCTGGATTGGGCTTGTTCTCTTGGCATATTTTCCTGCTTGGGGAGCATGTAGTGTCTACAGGATCTTCTCTACACTCTCAGGGCTATAACTTGGCATCCAAGTGCTATGATGCAAAGTTAAATGTGTGTGCCCCAGATTAAATAAATTTATTCATTAGGTTAAGCACAAGTTTATGTGAGTTTAATAATTGTTTCCATATAGTCTTTTAAATAATTCAAAACACATTCAGCTCATCATTGACTGTTTTATTAGTTTCACAGATTTGTTGAGTGCCTGCTATATGCACATATGGCAGGGGAACCAGATAGCCAAAAATGCCTTCCTGTATAGTTGGAGCTTAGAGATAGGGAATTGATGACCATTGTCCACAGTCCAAGATAGAAGTAGTTTATCTGTGGATATGAGATCACCCATGCACACATGTTCACGTTCTGTGTTTGATCAAGAATGTACCAGTTGGACTTCTGGGGTGACATAATTAGAGTGACAGCAGTTGAAATTGACAGTGAACTTGAGGTAAAGCTGGACAGGATGTTTTTGAGTCTTGCAAATAATACATTCGCAAGCCAGATTAAAGTTGAGTAAATTATTTTCTAGCTTTAAACGATGGTAATTAAGTGATCCTCTAGCCCAAATTGCTTTTTCAAATTTTGCGTGGAGAAACAGATGCTTTTTGTTTATTTAAACAGCTGCCTTGTTTTTTGTTTGTGGGGTATTGTTTTTGTTTTTCACCTAGAAAAAATACAATATAGAAAGCAATCATATTGTTTTCTTTGCCTTTGACAGATGTTGCTTTGTCGCCACCCAGTAAGCCAGGACACAGTCCATTTCTGAGTCATACTAGGCCGTTTTGGAGTGTGTAACATAGGGTGATTCTAAATGCACTCTCCAATTTGGGAATGTGGGTCATTATTTTCCTACCTGAAATTGAAGATACAGGTCAAAAAGATAGCTTATTGAATATCTGAATTTTCTGATCATCTTTTCAGTGCTTTTTAAGGATATATTTGATATTATGGTATAATGAAGTTAAATCATCTAGGTCTCCTCTTGTACCTTTTGGGAAGAAAACAGTGAAATTATCTGTTTTTAAAAAGCCTATTCCAGGAACCAGTCACAGTGGTTCACAAGGTCTATAATCCTAGCACTCTGGGAGGCCGAGGCGGGAAGATCGCTTGATCTCAGGAGTTCGAGACCAGCCTGAGCAAGAGTGAGACCCCCGTCTCTACCAAAAATAGAAAATTAGTTTCTACTAAAAATAGAAAAATGAGCTGGGCGTCATGGCATTTGCCTGTAGTCCCAGCTACTTGGGAGGCTGAGGCAAAAGGATCGCTTGGGCCCAGGAGTTTGAAGTTGCAGTGAGCTATGATGATGCCACTGCACTCTACCCAGGGTGACAGAGCAGGACTATGTCTCAAAACAAACAAACAAACAAACAAAAAAACCAAAAAACTATTCAATGAGTCAGTTAATTCACAAAAAGCAGATAAATTAGTGAGCTAATGACAGTTCTTCAAAATGTAAAACTTCTGTAAAGGAAAAACTAGCAAGAAGAAGATCATTTATGGACTTTTGGCTATCTCCTGGGTGACAAAATTAATCATCTTGTCCAAAAGCTGTACAATATAAACTTGCCCCCTCTTATTGAATTCCATATTGACCTTTTAAAACCTGAAAGTGTATTTTAGCTGAAGAAGTATCATGAGTAATTTGTCCCCATCAAAAGATTTTAGCTGATAGTAGTGGCACAAGAAATTTATTTATGAAGAACACAATTTGGGGTGAACTTTATTAAAGGCAGTCAGATAGAGCATTGTTAAAGGAGGGAGATGGTAGATTCTGGGTTTTAGGTTCTGGGCTAACAATTTACTAAATACCTTTGGTATGTTGCCTTGAGATTGACATTTGATAGTTCTTATTCTTCAATATTTGGTTTGCTGCTCTTCCAAATCAAAAATTTTAAAAGTTGTTAACTGGATGTAGAATTATTTGCAAAGTAATACCATATGTAAGCAGTTCTCATCTGTGGAATGTTTGACAAGGAAAAGACTAAAAAAGTGGGGAGAATTTCCTTAAATGCAGAACTAACAGCTAAAGCTTGAGAGTACTAATGTGGTGACTTTTATTTGTCCTTTTTTATTGATATTGAATCCTAAGAATATGGGTGGATTTAATTAGAGAAATAAAAGTGGGCACAATTTGTGATTCAGAATATTAAAAGCTAAGAATCAAAAAGTTGCCATTTAGAAAATCATTAAAGGATCACAGTATTTGTTGTGGAGCTAAAAATATTGTATTTAATGAAAATGCAGAAGTTTGGGGGTGTCTCTAGCCTAACAGTGATTTACAGTGACATTATTTAAAACAGCTTAAACATCATTAGGGAAGGTTAAGACCACTTCTATGACCTGTAGTCATTTAAGGTTAACTAATACCTCTTTCAGGGTCAACCAAAAGAAAAAGAAAAAAAAAAAAAAGCCTTTTTCTGTGATCAGTGAATTATACAGAAGCTTCGAGCTACCTGGCATTTGTATGAAGAATTCAAATTTTTCATATGCATATATTTTGCTAATGCTGTCCTTGAATTCCCTTACCATCTCTGCTTTGTGGTTTTTTGAAGCTCATTAGGGGTGATGTCTGTTACCTTTTGGAAACACTAGAACTAGAGAGAAGTGGAGCTGTTGACCACCATTTTTGCCATGGTGTTGAAACTAAGTAGAATTTAGTGTCTCAAAATTCTTTTTTTTTTTTTTTTGAGACAGAGTCTCACTCTGTTACCCAGGCTAGAGTGCCGTGGCATCAGCCTAGCTCACAGCAACCTCAAACTCCTGGGCTCAAGCGATCCTCCTGCCTCAGCCTCCCGAGTAGCTGGCACTACAGGCATGCGCCGTGTCCAGCTAATTTTTTCTGTATATATTTTTAGTTGGCCAGATAATTTCTTTCTAGTTTAATAGAGACAGGGTCTCGCTCTTGCTCAGCCTGGTCTTGAACTCCTGAACTCAAACGATGCACCTGCCTCGGCCTCCCAGAGTGTTAGGATTATAGGCGTGAGCCACCGCGCCCGGCCTAGTGTCTCAAAACTCTTAATCTCTGATAGAAATATTTTTAAATGTACATAAAGTTTTTGTTTTTTGTTTTTTTAAAAAAAGCCTACAGCACCCAGTATTCCCAGGCAGTCTCCCAACCAAGTACTAACCAGGCCCAACCCTGCTTAGCTTCCAAGATCAGATGAGATCAGGTGCATTCAGGGTGGTATGGCCATAGATGTATGCAAAGTTCTTTAGTTTTTCACGATAATTTTGCTGTTTTTGTTGTTTTTGTTTTCTGCTTTCTTTGCAAGTAGAAATTGCACATACCAGTTGCTTATAATTAATTCAATATATTTAATGGAATAGTCAAAGCAAATCATTACACTTACCATATAAACTCAAATGTATTCTTACGACATTTCAATGCACATACCAAAAAAAGCTAAAAGGAACCTCTGCAAGTGCCTAATGGAGCACTCTAACGAGAATTAAACAGAATGGACAGGAAAAGAGGCAGAGCATAAAATAACTTTTGAGCCATAATCTCAGGTTCTCACACTGATTAGCCTTGTAGATAGTCATTTATTTATTCAAATAATTAAAATTAATTCCACTTATTTCGTTTGAGTACTGTGGTTAGGAATTACATCCTGATATTATTAACTCATTGGTTAAAACTTCATATCTCAGTTATCTGCCTTTGATGGACTAATGATAATCTTAAAATATTAGCACATTTGGAAATTTATGCCTCTTTTTGAGAGCTGGGAGTGTGGTATGCACACAGTCAATATAAAATCCAAGGAATAACTAGTTATTGAAGTTGTGAAAGAACTTTATCATGAGGTTTGAGAAGAGCTTTGGAGTTATTCTGGGGTGTGTCTCATGGTCCTGTGAGAAATATCTACAAATATTTATTCATCTTGCTGGGCAGTTGTAAGAGCTGCTTTTTGTCTGTACTTTGACTTTTTCACCTTGTAACTTTTACTTTATCTTATGAAAGGCTAGAGGTTAGGATTTTTACATTTGAATATGACCTAGGGAAGAAATGTATGCTTTATCACAGTGGAACTTCTGATTTTATGTAGTATTTTTAAGATGGACACCCGACTGGTTTGTCCTTTCTTTTTCTTTCTTTTTTTTTTTTTTGAGACAGAGTCTCGCTTTGCCCGGGCTTAGAGTGAGTGCCATGGCGTCAGCCTAGCTCACAGCAACCTCAAACTCCTGGGCTTTAGCGATCCTACTGCCTTAGCCTCCCAGGTAGCTGGGACTACAGGCATGTGCCACCATGCCCGGCTAATTTTTTTTCTATATATATTTTAGTTGGCCAGATAATTTCTTTCTATTTTTTTAGTAGAGACGGGGTCTCACTCTTGCTCAGGCTGGTCTCGAACTCCTGAGCTCAAACAATCCACCCGCCTCGGCCTCCCAGAGTGCTGGGATTACAGGCGTGAGCCAAGAACACTATTCTTTTCCATTGATTCATTTGTCTGTCTTGATGCCAGTACCACACTGTCCTGATTACAAGTTGGTTTTGACATCAAGTTGTGTTAGTTCTCTACCTTTGTTCTCCTAGTTGTTTTTGGTTATTTTAGGTTCTTTGCATTTCCATGTGAATTTTAGAATCAGTTTATTAATTTCTGTAAAATAATAAAAAGCCTGCTAGCATTTTGATTGGCATTTAATCTATAGATCACTTTGGGAAGAGTTGACATCTAATAATATTGTGTCTTTTGATCCATGAAGATAGTATAGCTTTCCATTTATTTTGGTCTTTCTAAATTTCTTTTAGCAATGTTTTGTAGTTTTTTAGTAACAGGTCTTACACATCTTTTCCCAGATGTATTTCTAAGTATTTCATATTTTGATATTATTAGAAATAGTATTTTTTATTTCAATTTCCACTGTTCATTGCTAGCATATAGGAATGCAATTTATATTGATTTTGCATCCCACAACGTTGCTACACTCACTTATTAGTTCTAGTAACTTCTTTGTAGATTACATAGGATTTTCTGCATAGGCAATTATGTCATCAATGAATAAAGACAATATGATTTCTTTCTTTCTAATTTGGATGTGTTTTACCTATTTTTCTTGCCTTATTGCACTGGTTGTAAACTCAAGTACAATGTTGAATAGAAGTAATGAGACTTGGCATCCTTATCTTATTCCTGATCTTTTTTGTTGTTTAAAAGGAAAAAGAGAGTAACCATATGTACATATTTACTTTTATAGATGCCAGAAAGATACATAAGAAACTGATGATATCGGTTGCCTCTGAGGAGAAACATAGGGTGTGCTGGGGAAGTGGGGGGAAGCACACTTCTCACTGGATACCTTTTTGTATTTTGTGAAATAGAAGCCATGCAGTTATTGCCTCTTGCACAAAAATAAATAAAAATAAAAAGAAAGAAAGCTTAGCATATACTAAAAAAACAAACATTTTTGTAAAGAAAACAATAAGAATGGGACCCAAGAAATCACAAAGTAAAAAATTAACATAGATAGATTTAATCATTTAAGAATGCTTGGAATTTGCAATGGACTTTGAAAGAAGAAAGACATGAATAAAGGATGACGTAGACATTTTAAGAGGAAGATATATACAAAGACATGAAGATGGGAAACAGAAAATTTTAGCAAGCAAATTATTTGGCTGAGGCACTGGGCCTGGGAATGGAAATAAAAAGGAAAAATAAGATGGGTGAGTGCTTTGCAGAAGAATCAAGACTAACTTACATGGCAATTTCATATTGTTCAACCCAATATCTCAGGCATATATTCCTTCAATTTTCTTAATTTGGCCAACAGATAATTTAATGAGTGCCTGGTATTCACCAGGTCCAGTGCTAGGTGCTGCATGTGTTTATAGTGGTGAACCAAATGCTATAATCACTGTCCTGATAAAGCTTTTAGTCTAGTGGGTACCTCTGAGCCTCAACAAAAAGAGCAACCTCCAGATTCCCTTTTGTTTCAAAATTCTGGCTATGTGTGCACACTGACACTCTCTTTGAAAATCCATAACCCTTTGTCCACCCTTAGACACCTTTATCTCTATAAAATTCAAGCCATTCTTCAAACTCCTTGAACTCTCTCCTTGTCTCTTTTCTCTCATGAATATAAGATAGTGGTTGAGACTTAGGACAGTCCTGAAGCCAGATGCCTGGGTTTGAAATTTTACTCTGCATTTTTCCGTGTGACTTGAGCAATTAGCTTCCTGTGACTTGGTTTCTTCACTTATAAAATAGAGATTATAATGTACCTTATGAGATTGCTGAGAATATAAATGAGTTATTACAAAAAAGTGCTTAGAATGCCCTGACACATGGCTAAGTTTTTAGTAAATAGTAGCAATTGTTACCATTGGCAGAAATCTTCCTTGTGTCATTCTTTTCCCCAAGGTTAACACTCTCCTCTACCTGCATCCCACTTCCTTCTGCTTGGTGGTCTTTTTATCGACGATTGCATTTTTTTCACAGCATATTGAACAACAGTCTCTCTACTGGCCCTTTTCCCAGAATTATAAACATGATCAAGTGTCTCCCACTAAAAACAAAATCCATCCTTAACTGTGAGCGTCTTTTCTTCTTTCCTGTTTTATAGTCAAATTTATTCAAAGTCCACATTGTTAACACCATGTTATACTGTCCCTTCACTCCTTAACCTACTGCAATTTTTGACCTAACCCCATCACTCCACTAAATTGCTTTTGCCTAGGTCAATTACCACTTTTTTCAATATGCCTCTCCTGTGTCCTCCCATTGAACCCCATGACTTCCTTTTCACCTTTCTTAAAATTATAACTGTTAAAACTTCCTCAAGACTTCCTATTCCTTCTAACATAATGCAATTTTTAGTCATTTATTTTGTTTATGTCTGTTTTCCCTGGTTAGAATATAAAATCAGGGAGGAGAGTGATTTTGTCTTTTACATTCACTGCTGTATCCCAAGCATCTAGAATAATGACTGGCACATCATAGGCACTCCCTAGATATTGGTTGAATGAATGAGCATTATATTGTGATTATCTGTTTTCCTGTCTTCTACATTAGACCAGGAACTCCTTTGAAGGCTGAACTGTTGTTTTTTTCTCTTTATTAGCCCTGTTGGCCTGTAGGTGAATATGACAGTGATGAGAGCATGGAGAGTCACTACGGTACCAGTACTTTTTGTAAATGCTTCTGGATGATACGCAAAGGCCCGAGAAAGTGGTTTTTAAAATTTTACTGTACAACCCTAGAGCTCTGAAAAGGTAGTAGTAGGATTTTGCAAACAATGAAGATTTAAGTTGCCTGAAGAAACTGTTTATCCCTTTAAATTCTATTATTTATTGAGATTCCTTCAAAAGAGTTCTACTGCTAAAGTAAGTTTGAAATGTTAAGTTTAAACCAAAGACAGAGAAGTCAAGAAGTACAAACAAAGAACAGCGGGCATAGTTCTCAACCCTGAGTCACATTAGAATCATTTGGAGAGTTTCTATACTGACACCATGACACAACTCCCAGAAATACTGGTCAGGGCTAAGGACTGAGCACAGGTATATGTTTTAACTCTTCAGATGATTCTCATGTGCAGCCAGGGGTGGGAACCATTGGAATAGGTGATCCTTGAGAAATGGGGCAGGCTACACAGATGAAAGTAAATCTGGTGAGAGAGGCAGAATGTCCTCAACAATTACTTAAGGTACTCTTCAGTAATACTGGCCCATAGACAGTCCCTCTTATTGGTTTTCTATAGCCACAACTAGTTATTGGATCCAGACACCTGAGAGGACAGAACAGCAAAACCAAGTACTTAATGGTTAGTTTATGGGATGCTAATAACAACTAAAAAATATTTAAAAAAATTCTTCTTCCTAAAGCTTTCTAAAAGGTTAATTATCAACCAGTTCTTTCAAGCCTTAAATTACTTTCTGAGAGAGAATTAGAAAGAGGGGGATAAATTCTATTAGGAGATTGTAGTACCACTGTAGATTAATTCTTCTTATTAAACGGTACCCTGTTGTTCATTTTTCACTACAAAGAGGCTAACTTAATCCTTGTTCTGAGCTTGCATATTGGGCAATTCTAGATAATTGCATGTAGAATGATAACCTTTATAATAGGCACAATCCAATATAGAGAAAAATTCGTTCTTGGAATGCAATTTCAAATTCATAAAGTGAAACTTAATATCTTGGAAAGAGAGTATATGAGTTTCATGGTGTAGTGTATTATTATTCCTAAGGGAAATTTCCAATATTCTGTGATTCAACATAGAGTCAGGATAAATATATTCTACTGGCACTACCTGAAGCATGCTAACAACTTAGCCACATCCAACCTATTTGGAGATAAGTATGGTTAATCAAAGGCTATATAATTTTGGTCACAAGTACCTTATTTTTGTTAATATTCTCTTTATGAAGAATACATTTCTATTATAAAAATTCTCCATATAAAGGACGGGTTATAATCTAATTCTTTGTAAAGAGTAAAGCTATTTTCAAAGGATATATTACAAGTATTTTTCCCTTTCAAATTAACTGGTTCTTGTGAGTAAATTTGATAAAACGGTTTACACAAGAATTGCCTTTTAAATTCCAAAATAAAAGCATTACACACAAGTTGACTTTAACAGAAATAGATGTTGCATTATTTCTTCTGCAAGTGCCTGTACTTTTTATTTTGTAATGATTTGTGTTCTCTGATATACTTTATCTCATGCTTGACTGATTATAAGTGTGAAGGGGGGTTAAATGTATTCGCTGTTGGCAATTTAGCATTAATTGTAATATGGTGTAATCCAAATTACAATCTGTCATTTCCAGTCAAATTGTGAAGCACTGTAATTGTATTTTAGAGTTCTACTGCCATTGATTATAGCTACCTCATTTGTGTTTTAATATACCACGACGAATTTGTGAATGGAAATACAATCTTGTAACAAGCCAGGAAACAAGTATTGTTCTTTCTATTATAACAGCAAGAAAATTATTTCTTAACAAATGAAAAGAGAAGGAGATGATAAGATGGTAAAGAGGATTCATTTTAGAATGAAAAAGACACAAAAAGATTTCCATTTTCTAGCATTGCATAAAAACAAATGAGCCATAGATTTTGTGAAACCATTTTTAAATAAGACATTATAAATTATTTTAAAATTAACATTATTTTTGAAAGCTATCCATATTTATACAAATTGCTCTAGTTTATTCATTTGACAGCCATATTATATTCCATAGCTTCTGTATCTAGTCTCTCCCTGGTGGTCACTAAGATTGTTTATAAGTTTTTACTATTACAAATAATGTTGCAGGGAACATTCTTGTACATGACCTTTCATAGATGTAGAAGATTCACTAGAGAAAATACTTAGAAGTGGGATTTCTGGGTATCCTCTGGGAGCGACAAGATTTGTCACATATCCTAAAAGGGCCACTCTGGCCATGTGTGGAAAATAGACTTTGGGAGGTAAGCCTAGAATCAGGGCAGGAACGGCAGTAGTATGAATGAGAGATCATGGTGCCTTGGATTAGGATAGTGGTGATAGAAGTGATGAGAAGTGGTAATTCAGAATGTATTTTGCAGCAGAGGTAAGATTTTCTGATCAGAGAATTAGAATTAGGGTGTGAGAGAAACAGAAATCTAGGATGATCCTTATGGGTTCTGACCTAGGCAGTTTAGTGAATGTTAGCCCTGGAAATATACCTGACTTCATCAATTCAAAGACACACATATGTTCTTGGAAATCAGGAGGCATCTTACAAACGATGGTGACTTACAATCACTGTCAGTCATATAGTAATGTAGTTTCATTGACTATGCATGCATAAGTTTGGTCATAGTTGCTATACTGTCATCTTTTCAACTGAACTATGTATATTGTTGGTATTATCCATGTTGATTTTTAATTGCCATTAACTGGCTTTTTAAAAATACACCATGATTTGTCATTGAAACTAAAATTCACTTGCTATTTAGAAAGGCTAAAACAAATCAATGAAGCAAAAATGTGATATTATTAAATAGATATTAATATTTACTCTTAGAGGATTGACCATAATCCTATATTTTCTCATAAAGCAACAACTAAAGACTTTTCAGGGATCTAAGAGACAAAGATACAAAATGGAAGAAGCGGTGTTATGTTTTGTTACTGAGATATGTGCACAACAATTGCCTATCACATACAATTGAAGGTGGGAGAAACTGACAAATTGCCTAGCAAAGATGAAGGGAATGTCAAAACAAAAGGCTGGTGAAACTGATTTACATGTCACACAGAATTATCATTAAGCATTGAGTTATTTCTTAATTGGTGGCATTTTTTTCCATTTCTAGTTTTAAGTAAAATAATAGTGGGGCTTAACAACTAATAATTTCTTATATTTGATAGGATGCAGTCCATTTAAAAAGTTATCAGAATACACAGATAGTAGGTAAAGTCATAGGGCTGGATGAGATTTTCTGAAGAATGAATGTAGTTAGAGAGGATGTCCAGAGATTGAGAACTGGGTAACTCTAGCATTTGGATTTGGGGAAAAGAGAGAATCCAGTGAAGACACTAAAGAAATGGGTAGGGTGGTAGGAGGAAAAGCAGGAGAGTGTGGTACCCTGGAAGGTCAAGAGAAGACATTGTTTCAAAGAGAAAGGAATGATCAACTATACCAAATGTTATTGATAGATTGAGTAATAGGAGGATTGAGAATTGGCCATTTAATTTGATAATTTGGAAGTTATTGATGAATTTGACAAGAGTGATACAAAGGCTATGGGTTGGGAGGGAATGTGGCAAATTCAAGATTTATATATCTGAGAAATCAGATCTTCTGGACTTACAACTTTTAAATTTTATTAATACAAATCTCTTAGGGTTGAAAAGGTCCCCAGGGATCATAACCCTTGTTTGTCCATCTCTGAATTAGTCTGGAAAATTTGATTTGCTCTGAATCCAGCCACCTGCAGGGCTTTTTCTGGGTCCCCTGCTGCTCACAATGACTACTCAGTAGAGCTCTTTAGAGATGTGACACTCATACTATTAATTTAGACAATCTGGAAAATGTGTCTGGCCTGATTCATTTTAATGTTTAGGACAATTCAAGGATAATATTGTAGATAAAAGGAAACACCAAGTAAATGAAAATGCTGTATCGAAAAGATCCCTGTTCTTTACATTTAGAGTACATAAAATGTAGGGATGAAAATGGAGGGCCAGGCGCAGTGGCTCACGCCTGTAATCCTAGCACTCTGGGACGCTGAGGCAGGTGGATCACTTAAGCTCAGGAGTTCAAGACCAGCCTGAGCAAGAGCGAGACCCCATATCTACTCAAAAAAAAATAGAAAGAAATTATATGGACAACTAAAAATATATACAGAAAAAATTAGCCGGGCATGGTGGCACATGCCTGTAGTCCCAGCTACTCAGGAGGCTGAGGCAGGAGGATTGCTTGAGCCCAGAAGTTTGAGGTTGCTGTGAGCTAGGCTGACGCCACGGCACTCTAGCCTGGGCAACAGAGCAAGACTCTGTCTCAAAAAAAAAAAAAAAAGAAAGAAAAGAAAATGGAGGAGCACATTGTTCTGAGTAAAACTGAAGATCTTTGAAAAGCCATGTCGGGTCTTTTCCTCTTTTTAAAGTAGTCAAAATGGAGGTGAAAAGGTTTTAACATTTTGAGGTTTCACAATCATGTTATCTTGATGATTGTCTCAGTGAGTCACTTTCATCAAGACAGCTTTATGAAGTCGCATCCTGGTGCTAGAATATTATGCCTAGAATCCAAGGAAACTGTTACCAATGTACAGAAGGAAATGAAAGGATATAATTTTTCAAATGGCATATTAACTGAATGACAGAGCTTCCTTTTGGTAGATGAATGATATATAAAAAGGATATCAATTTCACATGTTCTCACTCATATGTGGGAGCTAAAAATTTAAAAAACTGAACACCTGGAAACAGAGAGTAGAATGATGATTACCAGAGGCTGGATAGTGTAACAGGGAGTGGGGATAAAGTGAGGATGGTTAATGGGTACAAAAATATAGTTAGATAGAATGAATAAGATCTAGTAAAAAAAAAAAAACACGGATATCGGACTAAGGTTACTAACCTCTAATTCAACATGCAAAAGCTCCAATTTCTTTATTCATCATTATGACTGGAATTATGAAAACATTCAGATCATTCTTTATTTAACCACATTTTTAATCAGTCTTATGAAAAATAACAACATGAATACAGAAAAAAGAAAAATGGTTGAAGATTAATGGATTATGTGTTTTACAACATTAGTATCATTTATTTGAAATCTAACACACACAAAAAGGAAATTTGTGGAAAGCCCCTTTTTGTAACAATAGATCAATAAGAAATAATAATAACAATAGCAACCACGATTAGGCGTTAAGGATCTAAGAAGACAAATTTAAAAAACTGTATCACTTATTAGAGTTGAAATAAATAAAAATAAACTAATGAAAACATATTCAGTTTATTGAAGGCCCCAGTGGAAGAAATATTTGTAATTTCATGATAAACATTTATCGAGTGCTATGTGAACAGGATGCTAAACACTGGTGGTATTAAATTTTTTTCTACTTTTGAATGGTTTATAGATTGAATAAAATTTAAAGATTCTAGACGTGTATTTCATTTGGCAACTACAATAAAACTCAAATGAGGTTTGAAAGAAGTAGTTATTAATATATATTTTTTACTTAATTAAAAAGGTATTTATGAGTTTTGAAATACACTTAAGAGAAGCAATATTGTTTGCTCTCCTTGTGATACTGAAATAGCAACCTAACAAAATTGCTCACCTCCGCTAACAGGAAAGAAGATTTCTGCATCAATATATAAGAACTGAACTAATGCTTAATAGAATTTCTATGAGAACTATCCCTACCTACTGCTATGGAGTGATCTTCAGGATATATTATTAAGTGAAAGAAAGCAAGTTTCAGAGTTGTACATATAGCATATCACATTTTCTCATTTTAAAAAATAGAAACATAACTCAAAATTGAAAAAAATGTGTAAGTTTAAAAGGAAGAAGAGAACAGGAATAGAAGATAGAAATTTTTTTGAATACCTACAGTGAAAGCCAAATGAAACAAATGAAAAGAAGACTTAAACATAGTAATTTGATTGTACCTCCCTGGTGGAATAATTCAAAGAAATCTTAAATAGTTTTCATAAGTAGTAATACTATTTTCTGAAGATGAAAAATATAAGTAATGATGGTAATGATGTTAGGAGCTAAGATTTTTATTATAGGTGAAAGATATATATATATAAAATCAAATAAGTTAAGTAGAAACTTTATAATTTTAAATTTGAATGGGAAATGTCAGTGTGAACTCGTTTTTTTCTTAAAAAAGATTCCTAGCTCTGTCCACTGAAAAGGCCTAGAAGATAATGATCAACTAAATAGCAATGCATACCAGACTGTGATCTTTAAATACTATTCCTCTCGACAATGAACCCAGGGTCCTTAGAGAAAAACCTGATTCCAGGTTTAGGTTAGAGAATGTACGAGATGAGCCTTGAACATCTTGACATCCAGAAAGCAAGAAAGCTATCAATAACTAGTTAAGATTACCTTAGAAGGATTCCAGAACCAACTTGGAGGGACTGACAGGCCAAAGATGGGGCAATCTGAGCTTCAGAAGAATAACTGCAGTGAATTTAAACATATCAAATCTGCTAAAGTTCATGAGTTAATAGCAATAGACAACAAGAAAAGATTCATTATCATCTTTTTAAGATACTAAGGAAATAACTCATTATTCTGAAAATTGATTAATAGAGTAAAAGATTCAAGCCTTTCTTGAACAAGCTGTACCTCAAAGGATCTAAATATGAATAGTTGGTGAAAGAAAGTTTTTTACTGAAGAAGTCCAAGGCCGGGCATGGTGGCTCACACCTGTAATCCTGGCACTTTGGGAGGTCAAGGTAGCAGGATCGCTTGAGGTCAGGAGTTTGAGACCAGCCTGAGCAAGAGCAAGACCCCCGTCTCTACTAAAAATAGAAAAATTAGCCAGGTGTGGTGGTGTGCAATTGTAGTCCTAGCTACATGGGAGGCTGAGGCAGGAGGATCCCTTGAGCCCAAGAATTTGAGGTTGCAGTAAGCTATGATGATGCCACTGCACTCTAGCCTGGGCAACAGAGCAAGGCTCTGTCAAAAAAAAAAAAAAAAAAGACAGAAAAGAAAAGAAAGGGAAAAAAAGAAGTCCCGCTATTAAATGATGAAGGAATGTCAATTAGCAATTACTAATGAAATAATAGCTTTAGGCAATTATCATCAATTGCTGCTAGAACTATTAGATGAAGAGAACATTATAATGGATGGATGATGCCAACAACAACTGAACCCAGCAGTCATCCTTTATCTCACTAAAAGAGAGACGACTAGACATATGTGCCTCCTGGTAGAAGTAGAGACAAAAATAACTATGGCCTATCCTTGCCAAAAATTCAAAGCTAAATTCAAAGCTAAATCTCAACAAGCCTTTCTATGTTATCCACCAGTTACATAAAATTAAGAGGATAGATAACACACTAAAACTATACAAACAGTAAAATCCAGATGTGGAAAACTCTACCAGACAGATATTTTGGTTTCTTCAACAAATAAATAGCAAGGAAAAAAAAAAGGGAGGAGGAACCTATTAAAAGTTATTTAAGGCCGGGCGTGGTGGCTCACGCCTGTAATCCTAGCACTCTGGGAGGCCGAGGCGGGTGGATCGCTCGAGGTCAGGAGTTCGAGACCAGCCTGAGCGAGACCCCGTCTCTACTAAAAAATAGAAATAAAAATTATCTGGACAACTAAAAATATATATAGAAAAACTTAGCCAGGCATGGTGGCGCATGCCTGTAGTCCCAGCTACTCGGGAGGCTGAGGCAGTAGGATCGCTTAAGCCCAGGAGTTTGAGGTTGCTGTGAGCTAGGCTGACGCCACGGCACTCACTCTAGCCTGGGCAACTAAGTGAGACTCTGTCTCAAAAAAAAAAAAAAAAAAAGTTATTTAAGATACATATCAAACAAATGCAAAATATGGACCAAATTTTGAACAATTGGAAAATTTGAAAGTTGACTGGATATTTAATATTAAGAATTTATTGTTTAGGTGTGATAATAATGTAGTTATGTTAATACAATAATTTGTAATTAAACATTTGAGTTACTCAAAGAATAACAACAAAAGAAATCTAGTAACTAGGTGGGTCATAGGAGAAAATGTCTTACCGTTTGGGGGTCTAACCAAAGTGGTAGTTATAAATTAAAGCTGTGCAATATGCAGTAGACAGGACATGTACAAATGTCACAATAACGTAAAATTTGCCATTAAGAGTCAAAGTCTCAAATAATAATTATCACTAGTATGTTAGATACATTTGCTCATTGTGTGTTTATAGTAGAGACAATCAATTAAATGTTTTTTTCTTTTCTTTCTTTCTTTCCTTTTTTTTTTTTTTTTGAGACCGGGTCTTGCTCTGTCACCTTGGCTAAAGGGCAGTGGTATCATCCTAGTTCACTGCAAACTCAAGCTCCTAGGCTCAAGTCATCCTCCTGCCTCAGCCTCCTGAGTAGCTGGGACTACAGTTGCATACCACCACACCTGGCTAACTTTTCTATTTTTGTAGAGATGGGGACTCACTCTTTGCTCAGGCTGGTCTTGAACTTCTGAGCTCAAGTGATCCTCCCACCTTGGCCTCCCAAAGTGCTAGGATTACAGGCATGTGCCACCACACCTGGCCCAGTTAATTTTTATAGTTCAACTTATACAAATAGGAATAACCTCAGACTGAAGCATCACCTCGGAATAGAATAACATGAATTTTATGACTGTTCATCCCAAATTCTCCTTGACATAAGTCATTCGGGCACATGATCCCTGATCATTGATTTGCTGTAATATGTTTGGTACTATCCTTCTACTGTCATAGTTCAGTGACAAGTCTAGCTTCCAAAATATAATCATCTTTTGGATTCTCTTTTGATTGTCATATTTGTTTCCACTCATTGTTTTTAATGATATTTCTAGGGAAATTTAGCTGCCTTTATTCATTCAATCATTGAGGAAATATTTATTGAGTGCCATTTAAAAGCATATACTGGTTTAGACATTGAAGTTTCAGTGGTGAAGAAGACAAAGTTTCTGCTTGTTGGAAGCATACCATTCTAATGTGGAAAGGCAGAAATTAATAAATGAACAAATCAACAAACAAGGTAATCTCAAGAGTATAAATTCTAGGAAGTACAGGAAGAAAGTATTAGCAAGTACAGAAGATGGGGAGGTTCTTTAGGAGAGGGTGGTCAAGGAAAACTTCTCTTAAGGTAGCATTTAAGCCAAAGCTTTAATAATGAGAGAGAGCCAGTATGTGATGAGCCAGAGAAGAGGTAGTAAGAACATCAAGTGCAAAAACTTCAAGGTGAGGACGAGCAATTGAAAGAATGTTGGTGCTCTGGAGAATCTTGAGCAAAGAGGAAAGTGATAAGAGATAAGACGAACCCCCATCAAGCAGAGCAATGTTGAGAAATTTCAATTTATTCTAAATGCAATATAAAGCCACTAGGGGGTTTTAACTAGGGGAAGATCAAAATCTTGTTTACATTTTTAAAAAACCAGCTTTGCAGTTGTGTGGAGAATGGGTTGAATGGGAGCAAGAATGCATTTTGGAGATGGGAGGCTATTGCAGTCTTTCTGGCAAGAGATGTGAATAGCTTCAACTAGGATATTAGTGGTGGAGATAGAGAAGTAGATAGAATCAAGATATATTGGCTGGGCGCGGTGGCTCACGCCTGTAATCCTAGCACTCTGGGAGGCCGAGGTGGGTGGATCGCTCAAGGTCAGGAGTTCGAGACCAGCCTGAGCAACAGCGAGACCCTGTCTCTACTAAAAATAGAAAGAAATTATCTGGCCAACTAAAATATATATAGAAAAAATTAGCCGGCCATGGTGGCGCATGCCTGTAGTCCCAGCTACTGGGGAGGCTGAGGCAGGAGGATCACTTAAGCCCAGGAGTTTGAGGTTGCTGTGAGCTAGGCTGACGCCACGGCACTCACTCTAGCCAGGGCAACAAAGCAACACTGTCTCAAAAAAAAAAAAGATATATTTCGGAGATAGAAGTGACATCACGTGATGATGGATTTGATTGGGGCAACGGGCGGGAAATGGATCCTCTATTTCCTAAGAAACTGCTGGGTTTTACTAAGTTGATATATAGCAATATCCCTATAGATGGAATTTTATTAATATGATTTAGCCCTTCATAGTTCTTTAGATTTATGCTTACAGAACAAGTTGTTATGAAGTTTCTTTCATAAAAGGAAATTTTATTTTAATGACAACTATTGATTTACCCTAACAACATAAAGCAAGAACCACAAAGAAGTTCAAAGATGTTGAAATTCCTTCCAGTGGGAGCCAGACCAACTATGAAGAGGAAAAGGAAAGAATCCGTCCCTGCTCCTCATCTTGCTTCTCTTCTCACTGCCCTTTGCTTGATATTCACTGCAGATATTTCACTTCCTATAATCATTCTCAACGCTGTCGACAAAGGCTATAGTATTCTTTCAAGAAACCCAGAACACACTCCTTAGAAGAGAAAGCTTTGCTGTCTTGTGAGGAGAAATCATTTTTTAAAAAAATGTGTATTCTACTCCCTTAGTTTTCCCACACCCTATTTTACCTTCCTTTATATCATCTTGATTTTCAGAGATCAGAGAGTGGGTGTTCTAATTGCCCGCAAGAGTAAGGAGGATGAGAAAACTGATAGAAGGAAAAAGATTGAACATATTTCTCAGCAGCCTTTCATATCAGGGAAAGCTAGTAGAGCACTATTAAACCAGCAAGGCAGTTAAACAGGGACTTGAAAGTTTACAATGCACGCTGGTGTATAAGGGGCATATGAGCTGCCATAAAGTGGCTGAGGTATATACATTACTGTCACCTCCGGGGCATCTGACAGGAGGTGACGATTGCTGCAATCATTTCTGTTCTATAAAACTGGCATTTCAGTTCAAATGCCATTCTATAAAATGAGATTTTGCTATGGGTTTTACAGGAAAATCTTTTTTTTTTTTTTGAGACAGAGTCTCACTTTGTTGCCCTGGCTAGAGTGAGTGCCATGGCGTCAACCTAGCTCACAGCAACCTCAAACTCCTGGGCTTAAGCGATCCTACTGCCTCAGCCTCCCAAGTAGCTGGGACTACAGGCATGCGCCACCATGCCCGACTAATTTTTTCTATATATATTTTTAGTTGTCCAGATAATTTCTTTCTATTTTTAGTAGAGACGGGGTCTCGCTCAGGCTGGTCTCGAACTCCTGACCTCGAGCGATCCACCCGCCTTGGCCTCCCAGAGTGCTAGGATTACAGGCGTGAGCCACCATGCCCGGCCAGGAAAATCTTAATGATACTAAGTGCTCCAAGTAGCAAAACTTTTAGAGCATTTGGCAAGTGAATAACTGTCACTTATTTCTGCTTAACTGTCACTAAACTCTGGACACCACAAAAGATGATGAAAGGAAATTTATGAAGGAAATCATAGAACTATGTAGTTCAGAATTCTCATTTTACTAAATAAAAAACAAAGACTTAGAGAAATCAAACTCAACTTTAGTTAAGACTTCTTAGCTTTGGTTCAAATCTTTTTTGGAATGAAACATAAAATCTGTGAATAGTCACCGTTCTAGGAGGTAGCAGAACTGGAAAAAGAATTTAGGTCTTCTAGTTTCAAGAGTAAGCCTCTTTCTGTAACATTACAGAAAAGCCACTCTGGCTGGTAAAACTCCCAAACCCTAAAGGTAAAGAGCTACACATCAATAATGAAATCTTCTGTAGACGCTCCTGCTGTATTATTAATACAATAATACGTGAGTAGAGAATTTCCATGGTCAAGAAATAACATGGCTGAAGCATAAGTAATTGGAGTTTTTTATAATTTCCTTGCTATATTACTTAAAACTCCTTGGTTCCAAATGGGAAAAAAAAATCTCAACTTCACTTAAACAAACAAAGGAAAGATAATTTATAGGTATATGGCCAAGAAGTCCAAACAATGTTCTCAGGATCTTGCTCCATCTGATCTTGCTCCTGCCTAGCATTTGACCTTATTCTTGGACTCAGTAGCAAGGTGGCAGCTAGCAGTTCCAACTCAATATTGCAACAGATTCAAATTTAGCAGAAAAGGTGGCAGGTCTTCTCAGCTTCTCTTAAACCAAGTCCCAATTTTCCCTCTGACAGGGCAAAATTGGTTATGATGCATCACTCCCCTATTCAAAATCCTTCATTAGCTCCTTTTTTCCTGGGAATAAAAGCCAAAATCCCTATAGTGGCCTATAAGGTCCGACACAATCTGGTCCCCCATATTCTGTTAACTCACTTCCTACTATTCTCCTCCTTGCTCATTCTACTCGGTCACGTTTGATTCCTTGCTATAACTTAAACATAACAGACTGCCTCCCACTTTAGGGCTTTTTCACTGATGGTTCTCTCTGTGTGATATATCCCTTTTTTTAAAAAATACATCCAAGCCCATTTATTTTAATCAGAAAACAAAGAATTCCTGTCTACATAAGAGATCAGTAAACAAAGTAGTGGTGTCATCCACAGGGACAAGAGGGAGCTAATGTACTCTCATCAGATGTCCTGGGAACGCTTGTGAATTTTTCCCTCCAGCTTTATTGAGATATAGTTGACAAATAAAAATTGTATATATTCAAGGTGTACAAAGTGATGATTTGATACATATATCAACAAATGAGATTTTCTAAGGAGAAGGGGGAGTGAAAAAAGAAAAAATGATTACTACAATCAAGTTAATTAACACATTTATCACCTCACACAGTCACTATTTGTGTGTGTGGCGGTGAAGACACTTCAGATATACTGAGCAAATCTCAGGTAGACAATATAGTATTATTTGCTATAGTCACCATGCTGTACATTGGATCCCCAGAACTTATTCCTCTTATAATTAAGAGCTTATACCCATTGACCAACAACTCTCCAACCCCACCCCACCCACCGCCATCCTCTGGCAATCACCATTCTACTCTTTGCTTCTATGAATTTGACTTTTTTCGATTCCATATGTAAATGAGATCATACAGTATTTGTCTTTCTGTGTCTGGCTTATTTCACTTAGCACAATGTCCTCCAGCTTCATCCATGTTGTTGAAGATGGCAGGATTTCCTTCCTTTTTATGTTGGAATAATATTTTGTTGTATATATATCATATTTTCTTTATCCATTCATCTGTTGACAGACTCTTAGGTTGTTCCTGTATCTTGGTTATTGTGAATAATGCTGCAACAATCATGTGGGTGCAGATATCTCTTGGAGGTACTGATTTTACTTCCTTTGGATACATAGCCAGAAGTAGGATTGCCAGATACATGGTAGCTCTACAGTTAATGTTTTGAGGAACCTCCATAATGCTTTCCATAATGGTTGTACTAATTGACACTCTCAACGACAGTGTATAAGGGTTCCTTCCCTCTTCTCCATACCCTCACCAACACTTGTTATCTTTGTATTTTTGACAATAGCTATCCTAACAGGTGTGAGGGTATACTCTTTGCCTCCTTCACGTCATTACCCTAGGCACTTGGCCACACGATGGATGCTTTTTTTCCCTTTTCTTTATAGTCTTAGCCTTTCTTCCAGGATCTTATCTCAGTCTTCCAAATTCTCATGCTTATCAAATAGATTCTTGAGTTTTGGTGACTGGGTCAAGGAGCTTTTTTCTATATGGGCATGTAAAAGGCATATTAAGAACCACTGTTCCAATCTGGGGTCTTGAAGTTGCTCAGTTAAAGCCCCCCCATACTCCTCACCATTTTCTTAGGTATCCTGTATCATAAGAGAGGTCCTCATATGGGATGAATTAACACAGAGGGAACCAGAGCCTGTCATCCCACTCAGCAATCAGCCAGTGCTTCTCTATGTGGAGCATAATTGTCTACAATGCTCAGAATGAAGACCAAGTGCCCTAGGCTCTGGATGCAGCAATGGAAGACTTTTACTCAAGTGAAGGCACATCCATTGGCCAGAATTTCAACTAAATATCACACTTCACCTGGCACTTTCTAGGCGATGTAAACTCTCTGTCTCGGGCAATTCTGTAGGATCTGTTTGCAGATCTAACTATCCCCACTCATACCTCCACTCACCCACATATCAGTATTCACCTGAGTTCTCGCCTCAAAATTTCATATTTTTAACCTACATCATGAAATCCATGTTCTCTTCTTTTACTTTATTATAGAGCTTGAAGGACCATTAGGATAAGAGCCCTGTCTACTGTCAAGTTTCCCAAAATTGCACAAAATGACTTGTTGATTAAGCAAAGCCAAGTTTATTATGTACTGCAGTATGGAGGCTACCTCCTTGATAGTATCATTGTATGGTCTTGGAAGGTAGAGGTTGAAGGTGGACATGTTTTTGGGGTCTAGCAGTCTTAACTGGGATTGGGCAAACTTCGTGTTATAACAGCTTAATATTGGTGGGCACAGCAAGGCAAAGGTCTCGAAGGGAATCTTGAAAAGGAAACAGTGGTGTGATAAGTGAGAGGTTTGCCCAATTGAGCAACCTATTGTCCCAAGAGAGGGCTTGTTGAGCAGTCTGTTGTTTCACCTTGGTTTTTAATGTTATTAAGCCATAAGGTCACAGCCAAGTTGTTTTCAATCAAAATCATTAGAGACCACAAAAACAGGTTCTCCTTTTTCCAAGGGCAGAAAGGCCTTAGGCTTCAGATCCTCTTGGAGGGATGAAATGCTTTCATTTTCGGGTGTGTGTGTGTGTAGATGTGTGTTAGACATCCTCCATCATAAAAAGGGTAGATTCCTTTTTTCAAAAATAGTTAAAAAATAAAGAGGGGTGGGAGATGAATTCTCATATTAAACATGAAAAACAGGTTAAGTTTACATATCACTATACATAACTAAACTCTGACTCTGATGATCACCACCTAAATTCTAACTGTTTATGTCTGGTGATTTTTATTTTATTTATGTCCTTTTCTGTATTTTTCAAATTTTCTATAATAAATATGTATTATTTTGGGAATAAAAAAGTTAACCATAGGAAATTTCTATTTCTTTGATTTGTTCACAGAGTTTTACAAAGATTGATTTCTTTTCCTGTTGTAAGTACATGTTCTGAGTGGTTACATATTTTAACTCTGAAGACATTTAGATAACTGAGTACAGAAGAAATTACCTTGCAAAACTGAAGGTAATATATCTCCTTTTTTTGTCTTTCTCATCACTGTCATTACCAAATACAATATGTAAAAATATATTTTAAAAATGTTAGAAGAGGTAGAAAAGACAAGTAAATAAATTAAAATAAATAAAACCACATTATGACTTTGCCTTTGGGCTATTATAGGGATGGAAGTAGAGGAGTAAGAATTAATTATAGAAAACAAGACTTCCTTTGGATAAGAAACTTTTATGTCAAATCTTTTTTTTTTTAAGGCAAGCATGCAGTGAAGTTTATTGAGAGGGAGCAAGATAGGATTACAGAGCAAGAGCGAGACACAGATTTGCAAAGCATGGTACATACACCGCAGATGACAACTGGACCCCTTGTCACAACAGGAAAAGCCAAATCTTTTAAAATATGTGGTATTCTACCAACAGAAGGTAACATACCTGATGAGGTTTTAAAAAGTGTTTTTATGGAATAACAAGACCAAACGGCTAAAAGACCTTTAGAGTCTTTTAAAAGAAGCATCCTCATAATGCTTTTTCCTCATTTGTTCTATTAGTACTACTTACCTTACACTAAAAGAGTTGTCAAGAAATATCAACTTCCTGACACAACTGGCCTAGGGGGTCACACATTTTATCAGCAATATAGTTCAAATTTTTTATTAATTATTTACACAGGCATTTCAACAAAATGTATTTATGGAACTCTTGTTCTACGGGACACTGACGGACATGTGCAATACGAGGGCTTTCTGGAAAGTATCCAGCCATGTAATATGTTCTTGTTATATTAACAATGGCTGGATACTTTCCAGACAACCCTCATATTCCATAAAGAAAGGGTTTTGTAGTAGGATTTCTCAGGACAATAATGTGCTAATTTGCAAAGTAAATTTCTAGGAGAATAATAAGGTAATAAGAATTTCCCAAATTTATTTGATCACAAAACACTAGTGTTAGTGAAATACATTATGGGAAAATGTGTTCTTCTGAACTCCAGATAAAGACTCAATTTCTAAGTCAAGCACTTTTTATCTAACACTTAACACTCAACATAATCCTGTTTATGTAATAACTGTTTCCTTGTTACTCGAGCTAATTCAATTTTAACCATCATTACAAGTATGACTCTGAAGAGAAGAATTAATCAAGGACTCAAACGGGCTAGAACTAGGCCTGAAATTACCAGGCTCAAAAAATGGCCATTCAGCTATATTTCTAAAAACATAACAAAAACTATAAATAGTTTTACTTATCATTAGGTTTCCCTAGACCTTACACAGTTATAATTAGGACACAAAGAAATACTAGGAATTTCATTATACTTAAACTTTAAAATAAAATTTGAAATAATTTGTATAAACATTTATACAAAAATTGTATATATTAATAATTGTCTCTGGGCTTAGTTCTAGTTGTCTAAAGCTCTTAAAATGGGCTAATTTTCAGATTTATGTATACTTCATTGGTTATTTTTAGAAATAACTGGGAATGTTCACTCATAATATCATGAAAGATTAGAGATCCTTGCACTTCACAACTAGACTCTGAATAAACCATCCTATTTGAGGCATTGTTGTAAATGAGTTCTCCAGTGCATCTGGCCTTACAGAATAACAGACATATGTGAGTTGGGTTCAGAGTAGCCCAAGCAGGTTGGGTCTGGGGAGCCAGGATTGCAGAAAAAGAAATTAGGATGGTGTAGCTGCAAGTCAGACCAGTAGGTAGTCTATCTAGGTAAGCAAAAATTTGAGGGCCAGGTTGCTGTGGTCATATACTAACATTACTGTGGAATACTGAACTTTGGGAAAGCTGAACCAGAGACTCTAGCATGAGCCAAAATTGTCAAGAACAAGCCTGTATGGCTCACACCTGTAATCTTAGCACTCTAGGAGGCAGAGGCGGGAGGATCGCTTGAGGTCAGGAGTTCGAGACTAGCCTGAGCAAGAGCGAGACCCTGTCCCTACTAAAAATAGAAAAAAATTAGCTGGGCAACTAAAAATAGAAAAAGAAACTAGCCAGGTGTGGTGGTGTACACCTGTAGTCCCAGCTACTCAGGAGGCTGAGGCAGGAGGATCACTTGAGCTCAGGAGTTTGAAGTTGCTGTGAGCTAGGTTGACACCATGGCACTCTAGCTCAGGCAACAGAGTGAGACTCTGTCTCAAAAAAAAAAGAAAAGAAAAAAAAAAAAGAAAAAAGAAGAGAAAAGAACAAGACTGTAGCGGTCCTGACTGTAGTGTATGCAAGCTATGGACAAAATTTCCTTTCTAAAGGAAGCTTTCTAAAGTTTCTTGTAAGATTACAAGATATTTGCTGTGGTCTGAATGTTTGTGTCCCCCAAAATTAATATGTTGGAATATTAATCCCCAAGGTGATGGTGTTAGGTGAGGCCTTTGGGAGGTGATTAGATCATGAAGGTGGAGCCTTCATGAGTGAGATTAATGTTCTTATAAAAGAGGCCCAAGGGAGCTTGTTTACACTTCCACCATATGAGGATGCAGTCAGAAAAAAATAATTCTATGCTTCGCATGGAACCAGAGAAGACCCCGTACCTCAAAAGCAATCTTAAGCAAAAAGAACAAATTTGGAGGCATCAATTTATCAGACTTCAAACTATACTACAAGGCTATAGTAACCCAAACAGCATGATACTGGCACAAGAATGAAAACATAGACCAACGGAACAGAGCTCAGAACCCAGATACAAAACCATCCTCATATAGCCATCTAATCTTTGACAAAGCAGACAAAAGCACACACTGGGGAAAAGATTCCTTATTCAATAAATGGTGCTGGGAAAATTGGATAGCTACACGTAGAAGACTGAAACAGGATCCGCATCTTTCACCTCTCACAAAAATCAGCTCACGGTGGATAACAGATTTAAACCTAAGGCATTAAACTATAAGAATTCTAGAAGATGTTGGAAAAACTCTTATAGACATTGGCCTAGGTGAAGGATTTATGCAGAAGACCCCAAAGACAATCACAGCAACAACAAAAATAAATAAATGGGACCTGATCCAATTAATTAAAAAGCTTCTGCACAGCCAAGGAAACTATCACAAGAGCAAACAGACAACCTACAGAATGGGAGAAAATATTAGCATGTTACACATCCAAGCCTTTAGTTCCTAAGCTGTTTATATAAATAAGCATTAATTAATGCTACCATTTATTGAGCATTCTATTCCTGGCTCAGTGCTAAGGGCTTCACCTTTTCTCCAAAACGCAGGGTACAAGAAATGTCATATTAAAAGTTTCCTCTAACCACACCCCATTGCTTTGAGCTGATAGAAACTTTAATTTGGGTCATTATTAGGACTCTCCACTCCACACCCAAGATTATTGGAAGGTTCTAGGGGCCTTAGTCCAGTACATTTGGAAAAGGGCCTCTAGTCTTCACTCAGTGCTGGTTAGCAATAATATGCTCATCTTTCTACCTCATTCATCCCTTACAGGTGAGCAGCTTCCCTGATTCAATGCCAAGGGTGGCCATGGGGGTCTTGATCGTGGTTGGAATCTCTGATGCCTAGTGTGCAGCCTTCCTGATGGTGCTACACATCCATTCCTATCTAAGTTCCTGATATTCACAGAACCTGCAACTGTCCTTTTGTTGTTCCCTTTGGTTGCTACTTACCTCAAACTCAAAAGCCTCTAACTTCACTAACCTCAATCCGCATAGGTGTTTTTGGTGTAAAGGGCCTTTTTATTCTACCCTGGGGCCAGGAAAGTCCCAGATCTTGTGCCTTAGTCGTCAAAGGGGATGAGGGGTGGGGAACAGAATCCTCCCTGCATTCTTTTACAGCACTGAGAACAAATCAAATGCTTATCTTAGTATCTGTACAAATCATCTTACTGTATATGCCTATAATCATTGGGTAATCCCCACTTTACGTCCTGAAGCTTGAATTTAGAAACTTGTTTCAAGTCACACAGCTATCAAGTGACTGTGTAGGAGCTATAAACTATGTGCATTAGACTTTGGAGCAATGAGGGTGTGGTATTTCACAGTTCCTATCAAAATACTTTGCTCGAGGTCATGTGTGTCAGTGACCAGAACCAAATTTAGAAACCTCACATAGAGGGAAAATTCTCCGTGTGTGTGTCTCAGATAGAGGGCTGGGATTTCTTTAATACTCACTGCAATGCTACAATATCGATTTTAAAATGCAGAAACTGAGGTTTAGGGCCCGTTGGTAACTTGCTCATCGCAAAGGCAGAGCTGTGTTTGCTGGTTCCCAATATGGTGTTCCTTCCATCACACCAAACTGATGTTGCCTGCCGTAGGGTCCAAGTGCCGGCCCAGAAAAACCCTAACACATATAAGGACAACTCAATTCAGCGACCCAACTAAGAAAAATAAATCGGCACATGCGCACTCCTGCGCCTGAGACTCCACCCCAGCGGCCTCCAAAAGCCCTATTCAGCGCGCAACAGGAAGGCGTCTTTTTTTTTTTCTTTTTTTCTTCGCCCCGCCCCTTTCCTCCGGGCCTTTCCCGCCACTACCCGCCCCTTTCCCGCCCGGATGTTATTTTAGTTTTGCCGGATGTTGTTGTGAGTCCGGGAGACACGTGAGGCGCTGCTACGTCATCACCAGGCACGCTCGGGAAACATGGCGGCGGCGGGTGTCGTGAGCGGGAAGGTAAGTAACGGCCCCGGGAAAGACCCCTGCTTTTCTCCGGGACTGGGGTGCTCTTGCTCTCCAGGGGCCGGCCGGGGGAGGGACACGAGGGCCTTTCTGCTCGTGGCGCATGTAGGAGAAGAGGACTGGATGGTGTCAGCTGTTTTCCCGAGGATGCCAGTTCAGCCGAGGAGTTACAGACCCGGCTTCTGCTCCGAGGGCAGCTAGGCCTCGGCGCCCCTCTGCTCCGCCCCGGGGTTGGGAGGCTTTTATTCGTATTATCTTTACTAAGGGGTAGATGGTTCCCTAGTTCCTTTTTTTCTCCCGACTCACTTTTTCTTGACTCAAGTTCTTTATGTCTACTCTTGTGACCCCATCGTCTTTTCTTTCTATCTTTGACGCGTTACCCTGACTTGACTCTATCTTCCTTTGCTTCACACTGGTGAAGACGTCCGTGCCCTTTTGGGAGGAGCTGAACAGGTGCTAGGTAGCTGTGTGCATAGCAGAAGAAAATGAATTGAGCCTGTTTTACCAAACTGCCGAGTTGGTTGGTGGTTGTGAGTAGCAAGGCATGTTTCTACTGAGGGAGCTGGAAATTTACACCATCCTAAGCTTCTTTAGGAAGGTGTTTATTCAAGTACTTATTTCCTAGACGTTTCCCTGATATTTCCGTGATGGCTATCTGTCATTTACTGAGGTGTTTCCTTACGAACCCTCCTAGTTTGTCAGGAACTAGGATTAGGTGTGGAGCTTTCGTTGTATAGTGCCTATTCATGTTCCAGAGTCACATTTTATGGATGATTATGGCTGTCAGCTTTATGATATGCCACTGGCAGCATTTCCCAGTGCCGGGGTATTTCATAAACAGCTGGGACTGACTGATAATGACTCATCGAACACTAATGGCTATTTATTTGTTGTAGATTGCTTCCTCTGCTCCTTGAGTTTCACTTACCTTCTCTTTGTTGCCTTCCCTACGCCATTTTGAATTATTTGACAGCATTTGTGATTTGGTGTATGGAGTACTACACTAGATGGCAGAATAACAAATATGGGCTTGATTTTTGCTGTTGATCTGAAGTGACCTTGGGAAATTGGGCAATTTTGACTTCTCTGTCCCTTATATTCTTTACCTGCAGAATGGAGGAGATGCCAATCATTATTTCTTGTATTGGAGTTGTTAGGTTTACATGAAAAAAATATAGTACATATTTGTATGTACTGGCTCTTTTAAATGTTTGGAGGGCTCCTTTTTTTGGGTTATTCACGCTGTGCGGTTTTGTCTTGTTTGCTTTTGTCTTTTTGTATTCAGGGTGACTGTATTTGTATTCTGCTTGACTCAGGACATATTAAAAGGTTATCCTATTTGATTTTCCATCTTGGCTGATCCAATCTGGGACTTCCCAAGGGGGAATCTACATCTCTCCTTTTTAGGTTTGGATTAATGTTGAAGAACCCTTGAGGCTATGAAGCAGAGTTGTGAAATAGAATACTTTTTCACTCTTTCCTTGCAGCCACCACCTTTCATAGTCTGACTTCTTAAAATTAGTCTTATATTAATATTTTATAACTCCATTTCATAACCTCATTTATTTTTATTGCAAATTCACACATATTCCCGTTACTCCACTAAAAGTATTTTTTTTCATGTCAAAAGCTGCTTCTCTTCCAAATAGTACTATCATGACCAACAAAACCCATTTACTCTTCTCTCAGCAAGTTCAGATCTGGTTTAATGGCATCATCATTCACCTGGATGCATGTTAAACAAACTTGGAGGATCCATTTCTGTAACAGTGTTTAATCAATAACCAAGTCCTATCAGTTTTATCTTAAAGGTTTCTTAAATTTGCTGCATCATCTTTACTCTCAATGCATAGTTTAGGCCTTTCGTCTGCCTCCAGTCTTGAGTTCTTGGCCATTTTTCTTCTTGTCTACAGTCTCTGTCCCCAGTCCCTTCTCTACACCACCACTGGAGTTGTTTTTCTTATGCACAAATCTGACTGTTTTTTGCTTTAAAAAACAAATGAAAACCCTTTACTATTTTACCATCAGCATTAAAATAATAATCAAAGTTGACTAACATGGCATACAAAGACGTGTTACCTTTATGCTTCTCTACTTCGTAATCTTTTTTCTTTGGGAAAGAGGATACGAGAGAAATTGTGTGTGTGTGTGTGTATTCTTATATTTATCTCCTCCCTCCCTTTACCAAAGTTCAGCTAAGACTGATAGTTTAGAAGTCTAGAGGAGATGTTAACCAAGGCTAACAAGAATTGCTTGTGATAATTAAAAAAAAAGAATACAGATGTGGGCTATCAGCTCTTGAATTACAGTCCCTCAGTGTTGAGGTCTAGGATGTAACTTTTACTTGCTTTGAAGTTAGAGTTTGAAGAAGTGATGAAAGAAGTTAATTTGTCATGTAGAGAAGCAGCGTAAGGTAATGGTT
Source organism: Lemur catta (assembly GCF_020740605.2). Classification (NCBI taxonomy): domain Eukaryota; kingdom Metazoa; phylum Chordata; class Mammalia; order Primates; family Lemuridae; genus Lemur; species Lemur catta. Next base: position 41,865,620 of record NC_059133.1, on the reverse strand, counting down.
AAGAGTGTGGACTCTGGAGCCAAACTGGTTTCAGAAACGAACTTCGCCATTTACAAGTGACTGCAGACAAATTATTTAACCTCTCTGTGCCTCAGTATTCTCATCTATAATATATAGTACCTACTTCATAGGATTAATGAGTAGTATTATTAAATATATTAGAATAAAGCCTGGCACATAGTAGATGCTGTGTAGGTGTTATTATCCCAGTTTCTCTGCAAATCATTGGTTGGATATGGCAGAATCTAGAGATTTAGAATATGGTTTTGATATGGGTGTGAACTTCGATTTCAAAGTTATCTCTCTTTCCAATTCTCATTGTTATTTTAGGAATTGAAAAATATTTTGTTTTAGAGGTCATATAGTAGTTTTGATGATGATGATGATGGATGAGAAATCATCAAAATAGGGCAGTGGTTAGGAGATGGATCCTGATTGCTTAGGTTTAAATCCTAGCCCCACTGCTTTATAGCTGTGTGACTTTGGGAAAATTTCTTAACTTCCCTGTGCTCCAGTTTCTTCATTTGTAAAATGGGGATAATAATTATACTTCCATCGTGGAGTTGTAGGGAGGATTAAATGAGTTAATATTTGCAAAGCATTTAGAATAGTGCTTGGCATCAAGTTAGTGCTCAATAAATATTAGTTGCTGTAATTACTATTGCATGGGAAGATTTTTCAGTCTTATGATTGTAAGGTTAGTGTTGGTTTGGAAACAGCTGAATGCTTATTTATGCTGGCAGTTTTCCACAAAGAAATTAAGGCTGCTCACAAATATAAAAGCAATATAGTTATTTATAAGTTAGAAGGAAGCAAAAGGAAAGTTAGGAAAGGTAGATGGAACTGGAAGTACGATTATTAAATGAACTATATGCTTTAGTGAGCTATAATTTGGCTTTAAGTTTTCTAGCAACCAAAGTAAAGAGGGAAACATCATCAACTATAAGAATTGCAAGATCCATGGTAAAATAAAAAGCAAAATCTCCCAAAAAACTAGTTTCTGGAGATTAGACCAAGATGTATAGTTTTCTGTGGGTTCTTTCCAGTGTATAATATAATGAATGTGATTAAACAGCATATTGTATCCTTTTGGTAAAAGAAAAACAAGGACCCTGTAATCCTGGTTTGCTAGATTTCATGCCAATGGGTAGTTCAGTAAGTACGGGGTACCAATATGATGTATTCAGTTCTCTGATGATTTGTCTAAATTCAAGGGTTGGTGTTTGTCAGCATGTGTAAATGGATTCAGTTCTACATATACATTGTTTTTCTTAGTTGTGCATTTGAAAATGAATTTGAGTTTGCTTAATAACCTTGATTAGTTCTTGGAGTTCAGCTATTCTGAAAAGTATAGAACCATATGCTTTAACAGTCAACCAAATGGGGTGAAGGATTGACATCCTCTTATGAATATTGAAGGGAGAAGTAGGGACACTGACTGTAAGGCCATCCTGCTTTTGTTCTAACAGGAGAACAGAATTGAATCAATGGAATGAGTTGAATTACCTATCACAGAGAAGGGGAAAAAGGGAGATAATGTGAAATAGTTTTTGTCATTATACCAGTGCCCCTAATGGTTACAGTTACTTTCATTCATTTATTCAACAAATACCTATTTAGCACCTAATTTGTTCCATACTATATTAGGCATTGAGACATCAGATGGCCCCTGCCCTTGGAATTTACTTCAGTTCTTCAGAAGGAAAACATTAACTAACAATCACCCCCTTCCCTATCTAAATAAGAAATGCAATTTGAATTTCAAGACCTTGAAGTGGGTACTATTAATATTTTTAGTCAGTGTTTATATTCTGAAGACTGATAGACTAATCATCATGAGGTCAGACCTGAAATGTTTCGCCTGCACTTAGCATAGATCCTGGCACACAGTAGATATTCAGTAAAGAGGAAAAAGCAAGAAGTTAAAGAAAATGAGGGAGGCCGGGCGCGGCGGCTCACGCCTGTAATCCTAGCTCTGGGAGGCCGAGGCGGGTGGATCGCTTGAGGTCAGGAGTTCGAGACCAGCCTGAGCAAGAGTGAGACCCCGTCTCTACTAAAAATAGAAAGAAATTATCTGGCCAACTAAAAATATATATACAAAAAAAAATTAGCCGAGCATGGTGGCTCATGCCTGTAGTCCCAGCTACTCAGGAGGCTGAGGCAGTAGGATTGCTTAAGCCCAGGAGTCTGAGGTTGCTGTGAGCTAGGCTGATGCCACGGCACTCACTCTAGCCGGGGCAACAAAGTGAGACTCTGTCTCAAAAAAAAGAAAAAAAGAAAAGAAAATGAGGGGGATTAGAGTGAGAGATGGATCCACTAATATAGTTCTCTTGTTTCAGAATTATAAAATACTATTGTAGTACACTTCCATTCATTTTAGGTTTTTCCATAATTGTATTAGAATTTTGTTCTGTTGCAAGCAACTTGAAACAATTGAGAAATCAGCTGTTACTTTTCTTAGTCAGAATTTGTTTTGATGGCAAATTTTTACTAAAAAGTAAGAATTTATTTTGTGGCTTAAAATTGACCCCATCTGGTCAAATTTAGATATGCTTATAGCCCTTTGAAATTTTTGTGCTTTAGAAAGATAAATAATATTGTTAGTACCTAGATTTTCCTGGAGAGTTCTTCTTTTCCTAGACTAGATCTTGTAACATGGTAGTTACCTAGGATACAATAGAAGTATGTCATTTTTCTTTTCTGGCATTCTTTAACAAATGTGTGAATACCTGCTGTGTGCTGAGTTCTTTGGATACAAGGGTGGTTAAACAGTTTATTCTGTGGTTTGCAATTTTAAGTCATTTCACTTTGTGAATTAATAAAAACATGGCTTTTTTGAAGAATGAAAATATTAAGTCTTTGATTAGAAATTGGTACTAGGACTAGATGAGATATTATAATTCAGCCTTTTTATTTTCACTTTTTGGTGGAAGGAAACACTTATGAAACCTTCTCTTATTGTTGTTTAATGTATATGTAGTTGCTTGTATAAGAGAAATCATTCATGTAGTCATTGTTATCTCTCCTCAGACTGCTAAATTATTTGTCTCTAGTCTGACAGTGTGTGGCACACTGATGTCCTTCAATAATAGTTTCTGCCATCTGTCCTTCATTGAGATTTGTACCATCCTCTGTATATCAAAGGCTGACTCTTGACTCTCAGAATTTCCATGATGTGTTACCCTTAGGAGCACCTGTATTCTACATTTTTTTTTTAGTTCCACAGTCATTACCGGTTAACCTATCCCAAATAAAACTCATTGTTTACTTTCTTTCTTCTGTGCTCCCTATCTCAGTAAACAACCTCATCTACTCAGTTTTGTCCTTGACTCCTCTCCCCTTTACTTCCCACATCTAATCGGTTGTGAAGTCCTGTCATTTTGACCTTCTAAATGTCTTTCTAAACCATCTGCTTTTCCTCATCTTCACTGCCTTAGTTTAAGCCACCATGACTCTCTCCCTCCCTGGATTACTGCAGCTGTTCATTCTTGGCCCTGTAGCCAGTGTGTTGGCCTAGAAAATGCAAATTTGACCCTGGCATTCCCCAGCTACAACTCTAGTGGCTTTTCTTTGTCTTCAAGATAAGTTTTAAAGTCTTAAATTCTTTAGCATGGCTTATAAAACCCTTTATGATCTGAACTGGTTTCTATTTTTGTCTGTAAACTATATTTGAGTTTCAACAATGCATGCAACTCTTGCTCTCTGTATAAAACATACCCTCTGCCAACAACATACACCCTCTGCCTCCCCATGCCCTCTACTAGTTAAAATTGTCATTCTTTGGGTCTCAGCTTATGATGTCACTTCAGCTCAATCTGCCTGAACCTCCTGAGTCTAGGTAAGATACCGTTTGTTAGGGCCTGCTGTGGCAGCCTGTTGGTACTTACATGTTGTAATTGTTTTCTTGTCCTAATCCCAGTTAGACTGTAACTGCTCTGAAAGCAATGAGTGAATTTTACTTACACCTTGTAGCTTGGTCTCTACTTGGCACATTGTAGGCATTAACTATATATTTATTGAAAAAAGTACTAAAAAGGGCATCTCATTCAGGATTCTGTGCATAACTTCATCATACTCTACCACTGATTTACTGGTTTATATGATACTGTTTAGTTTAGTCAAACACTTTTCAATCAATGTGTGTGCTTTTTCCACTGTCACCTTTTAGTCCCAGCATCTAGTTGGTGCTCAGTACATGTGCTGAGTATATGAGTAAAGAAACTTCTAAATCAGATTAGGTGGAAATGGAGGGTGGTTGGAAGAGTTTGAAAAAGCTATTGCTTATGCTCTTTTGAAGGAATTGTCAGAAGTCATTTTCAGAGAGAAAGGGTAAAAAGAGTACTCCAAGTAGATGGAACAGAATACGTGCAGAAAAAGGCACAAGACTTTCAGGAAATGGGTGAGTTCAGAGTGGCCCAAGGCAGGAAGGTTTTGTGTGTTGGGGAGTGTCAAGAGGTGTAGTGGCACTATAGAGGTACAGGGTGGAGTCAGAAGGATTTTAAGCTAAGGTGTCTTGTGATCAGATGTACATTTTATTAAGATTAGTTTTGACACACCTTACACAGATTATTGGAAGGTGACTAGATTTGGAGAAGAGAGACCAGAATGTTATTTTAGCAACCTAGGCTAGAAGTGAGGGATCTGTGTCAGAGGAGAGGGTTTGAAGGACTTAGGATATAGGGTCTGGATGATGAAAGAGGCATTTAGGATAATTGGATTGATGGGATATCTTTGACATAGTTGAGAATACCAGAAGAGAAGCAGATTTAGATAAAACATACTGAGTTTAAGCTGCCTTTTTGAAGTGGAGATATCAAATAGGTGCTTGGATATTTGGGTGTGGAGCCCATTATAATATCTGGGCTCACACTGGCATTTCCTGGGGATACCTTCTCTAACCAAAAGCTTAAATTATCTTCTTTATGCCAGATGGTTTATAAAGAAACTGAATTTTTGTGACTTTTTCTGGTTGTTATATCAGATTACAAAATCCACGTATTTGCTAAAGTTCAAGAATGTATGTTATGTATAGTAGGTGTTGGCTTTCCATATTTGGTAAATTTAGAATATTTGGGTTGAATAAACATTTATTACTTATCTTTGGCTTTTGGAAATAAAGATAACAATCATAAATAAAAATCTAGTCCCACTTAAGTGTAAGAATAGTACCGAAAATTACTTACTGCTATATTGTGCAATTGTGCAACTTCCGTATGTTTTCCAGCTTTTTATGTTAGGAAGAAGCACAGTCTCTCTCTCTCTCTCTTTTTTCTTACTTTTTTAGAGAAAGGGTCTTGCCATGTGCCCAGGCTGGTCTTGAACTCCTGACCTCAGGTGATCCTCCCGCTTCAGCCTTCCAAGTAGTGGGATTCTGCCATGGCACCTGGCAGAAGCATAGTCTTGAGTTGGATTGTGTAAAAGTATACTCTATCTAGAAAGTTGAATTTATCAGTTTTTCTGCCTCATTTTTGCATTTTAATTCTAACTTTTGGTAAACTAGAGGTAAAAAAAATTGATTCTAAAATATTTGCTTTGGTCTCCAGAGCTTTTTACTAAGTTATATCTGACATAGTTCCCTTACTAAAGAAAAAAAACCTGCAGTTTATTTCCATATGTGCACACACGTTTTGTTCGATTAGTTCCAATTTAGTGGTGAGTACGTGTAGTGTTCTGTTTTTCCATTTTTGTGATACTTCTATATGTTTTTCTTTGTGATGTCTGTGTTTTTCCTACTGTGCTTGTGAACTTTTTATTGTCCCTCAAATCTTAGGCAGTGGAAGGAAGGGATTTATTGATGCTCTGTCTTTGTTTCCTGTAGCACAGAGGACCTACTCATGTTCACAGCACTGGTAATTGGAGGATGCTTAGGATTGGAATGCAAACAGCATGTAGGATGTTAGAACAGTTTTGTCACTGTCTGTATATGCTGAGCCTTAAGTTGATTGCCTTTTTTGTTATGTACTTTTTGGACAAATAAAACTTGTCAGAGCAGACCTCAGAGTCTCAACTCTAGAATGGTGGAAGAACCTTGAACAAATCACTTAATTTCCTTGCAGTTTTCTTAATTACAAGATAGTAATGATAATACATGTCTGAGTTGTGAGGGTCAAATGTGATAATATAGAAATGTTTTTATAAAGTAATGCATAATAAAAATATCACATAGCATTTGAACGTTTCCTTTTATTTTGTTTAGGATCATGAATAAAACCGGTCTGTTCTACTAAAAATGTTATCTGAAATGAAATTCCTGACATTATAATTATACTCTATAGCAAAATAATTTTGCATATTAAATGAGCTTGGAGATAGGTTTTCAAATGTTGATAATTACTATTGATAAACATAAGCAGAATGTCCTGTGGCAGAATGATACTCCTCAGGAATCAATTCATGATAGTCTAATGAAGAAGTATCATCTTCATGCTATATTGTATATCATCAGTTTTAATTGGACTACTATTTTTAAAATTTTTTAAATTTTGTTATTTAACTTATACGATATTTATGGGGTACAGTGTTATATTTTAATACATTTATACAAGATGTAATGATCAAATTGTAATTAGCATATCTCATCACCTAAAATATTTATTATTTTTGTATTGGGAACATTCAAAATTTGCTCTTGTAGCTATTTGAAAATATATAACAAATTGTTAAATATAGTTATCCTATAGTGCTATAGAACGCTAGAACTTCCTCCTCCTATCTAGCTGTACTTTTGTATCTGTTAACGAACCTTTGGCTATCTCCCCACCTCCAGTAACCACGTTCTATTCTTTACATTTTTTTTTTTTTGAGACAGAGTCTGGCTTTGTTGCCCGGGCTAGAGTGAGTGCCGTGGCATCAGCCTAGCTCACAGTAACCTCCAACTCCTGGGCTCAAGCGATCCTACTGCCTCAGCCTCCCGAGTAGCTGGGACTACAGGCAATCGCCTCCACATCTGGCTAATTTTTTGTTTCTATTTTTAGTTGACCGGCTAATTTTTTCTATTTTTAGTAGAGATGGGGTCTCGTTCTTGCTCAGGCTCGTCTGGAACTCCTGACCTCAAGCAGTCCTCCTGCCTCGGCCTCCTAGAGTGTTAGGATTACAAGTGTGAACCACTGTCCCCAGCCTATTCTCTACTTCTATGAGGTCAACTTTTTTAGTTTCCACATATGATCGAGAACATGCAGAATTATCTTTCTGTGCTTGGCTTATTTTTACTTAACATATGTCCTCCAAGCTCATTCATGTTCCCATGAATGGCAGACTTTTTTATGGCTTAATAGTATTCCATTAGGTATATATACTACATTTTCATTATCCATGTCTTCTCTTAAGAGCTCAATCCATTCCATCTGTAGTTCTTTAGGTGCCTTGGTGATATCAACTAAGTCAGGCTGAAATGCTAATTTGAGTATGATGTCATGGTTCACAAAGTCAGTGAACCTTTCATTGTATTCTCCAATTAATAGGTCTATAACAGCTGCATAGTCATCAAATGATTCATGTATATCATCCTGCTCATCAGTGACCTTTATGAACCGGGGAAAATGTTTATCCAAAATTTCCTTTTGAAGAAGTGTTTTGAAAAAAGCTTTTTTCAAAATGCCCAGATTTTTTGCCATATATCATATATAGAGTTAGTTTTACCTTGCAAAGAAGTATGCAAGTTGTTTTGATTTGACACGATATCACACAGAAATGCTACATTCCTGTAGAAATCTTCTTTCAGTAACTCACATTGCTGATTCTGTTCTTCATAAAATTTATCTCCTCACAGAGATAAAATTTTGGCTAGCACTTGTTCTTGCCATAGCCAATGCACTTTAGAATGATGGGGCAAATCCACACTGAATACCTCATGGTTCAACTTTAGCATGTTACGAAACTGACAATGCTGTGTTGCATTTGCATGAATATAGTTAACAATACTTATAACTTATTGCAAAGTGTCACTTAAAATCACAGCTTTAGCACAGAGATTTTGTTGGTGGAATGTACAATGAAAAGAAATGAGAACTTGTGGATCTGTTAATATTTTTTTAATCTGTGCAATAAACCCGTCATGTTTTTTTGTCATGGAAGGTGCACCTTCTGTACATACACTCATAGAATTTACCAAATTCAGTCCAACTTCACAACATTTATCTTCAAAGTTGTTGAAGACATCTATTCCCTGTGTTCACAAGAGTGCCCAAGGCGAGGAACTCTTCCTAGCAAAGAAAATCTTCTGTTAGGACCCTAATGAAGTATAAAATCTGCGCTGAGTCAGTAGTATCAGTTGATTCATCCAAAGTGAGTGGATAATATATATTTTCCTTTTGAAGTGTTGCATGAAGTTGTTCTGTTAAGTTGAAGGTTAATTTCATGCTGCCGATCAGTTATGGTTCTTCTTGAAAGAGGCAGTTGTTTGTACTTTGAAATGTAATAGGGGTCTAAGCATCCTACAGCTTTGACAGTGGATTCTTTCACAACTTCTACATCACTGAATGGCTTCCCTGTTTCCCTGAGTGTATAAGCTACTTTATAAGTTGCTGCAGTGGCATTATTTCCAGGTCTTATTGCTACTTGAAAGAATTGTCTTTGCTTTTGCTTTTCATCTTTTCATTTCTGCAGTACAACCTTTTGTGTCTCTCCCTCTAATTTAAAATATTTTGGTATTTATGAGTGTCATAATGCTGATGGGCATTGAATTTCTTTGTTTCTTTCTTTCTTTTTTTTTTTTTTTTTTTTTTGAGACAGTCTTTCTCTCTGTTGCCCAAGCTAGAAACTAGAGTCAAACTCCTGGGCTAAGGTGGCCCTCCTGCCTTAGCCTCCCAAGTAGCTGGGACTACAGGTGTGCCTGGCTAATTTTTTTATAGAGAAAGGGTCTCACTCTTGCTCAGGCTGGTCTTGAGCTCCTGACCTCAAGTGATCCTCCCACCTTGGCCTCCCAAAGTGCTGGGATTATCGGCGTGAGTCACTGCGCCCAGCCTGAATTTCTTTAATGTTGATATTGCAGTATCTCAAAGCAAGCAAATTGTCTTATCTTTAGCAGAAACAAGATAATACTGCAATTCCCAGTCCTCATTAAAAAGTCTGTTTTCTTCCTTTGGCATTCTCTTGGTCTGTGAGGACTGCAAGGAACCCCAGTGGTGAGGTGTATAGGTGTCCAAGGTATTGCTGGGGGTTACTGGGATTCTCTTGCTTACCTTTTCATCTTTGAGATAATTTCCTCCTGGTTCCCAGCTGACCTCTGCTAGGGAATGGGGTCATAGGGTCACGGGTGTTTCCTTTTGTTCTCTACATAGCTGTCTCGAGAGTCTGTGCTCACTAGGGTTTTGGTTACTCCTGAGATGCACTGGTGCTCTTTCTCAGGTAGTTTTCATTAATATATGGTTGTTTATTCCTTGTCCTGGCTGTCTTTGTGAGGAGGATGAGTGATGGGCTTCTGGTCAGCCATTTTGCTATTGTTACTCTCTGGACTTCTGTTTTTGTATTTTGAGCTATTTTAAATAGTTGATACTTGTAGAGTTGTGATTTTTGTATTTTAATTTAGGCATGTACTTAGAGATTGGGGTGATGAACAGACATATGCTGCAAATAAAAAATAAGTAAAATCACTCCCTTAAAAAATAGATTAAAGCACTTTAGTACTCAAATGAATGATTCAAACCAAGATGATATAAAAGGAACTAAGCTTCTTGTGTGGAATGTTTAGGAGTTCAGATGAGAGAGTTATTGTTGGGTTTTGTTTAAAGGCCAAATGCTGCTGCATTGGTTTATAAATTTAAAGACATTTAAAAATTGGTTTTAAGTTCTGAAGCAGCATTATTTTCTGCATTTAAGCAATTTCGTAAACTATTTTCCTCTAGGGAAGCCACATGGAAATTTTCTGGTAGTTTCTTGAAGCAGTAATAGTTGAGATTTAATGGATGAAGGTGTTAGGAAATCTGAAATCCACCCCTTCCTTTGATAGGTATATGGTCTTGAGTAAAGTTACTGGATGCCTCAGTTAATTCTTCCATAAAATGGAGATGGAGATAATAAGATCTGTTCTGACTTATTCAACGTGGCTGAGAGGATTTAACACATAAACTGCCATGTCAGTTGTATTTAATTCACAGTAGTTTTGAGCCCAGGGTCCCGTGAAGCATATGTAGCTCACATGTCTGTTTGATTTTTGATTAATGTTACAAACACATGGGAGAAACAGTAAAGGTAATGTGGAAGCTTTCTAGTGTAGTGGCTAAGAGTACAGTGTTCTATTGGCAGACTCCTTGGGTTTCAATCTCAATACCATACCTTACTGTTTGTATCATTGAACCTGGGCAAGTTACTGTATTTAACCTCTTTCAGTTTTCTTATTCTCACAAATGGGCTTCTCATCCCAGCCATCTTATACAATCTATGGTTTAGGGTTATTGTAGGGGTTAAGTTACAACATACGGAGTTCATAGTGTGTAAGTGTGCCATAAATATTAGCTAAAAACAGGAAGATACATGCCCATTTATGCTTATGAATGAGGGATTGGTAGGTTCTAGTGGTGTTTGTCTTGCATTGTTGGCCCATGCTATTTTGAATAGCAATGTGATCATATTAATAAAAGGTCTGCATAAATAGAAAAATATACTCTATTCCAAACTCACCTATCAAAAGCACTTAGGTCTAGAAGTGACTATTTTATTTTCCTCTTATTTTTATAATTAAAAACTTTTTTTAATGATTTGAAATTGGTCTCAGGAATGGAATCTTAATTTATAATATCATACCTATAGAAAATAAAACTCAGTTTTAAGTGTTTAAAATTACTTAGGAATTAAGTTTCCCCTATATTCCCATAGTACTTTGTTCAAGGATTACTTATAATCATCTTCACATAGTTTTAGTCTTTTATGTGCTTTTAAATATAGAAGCACTTAGTAAGTATTTATGAAATTGAACTAGCTTACACTAGTCATTCTAGAAGTCCTTATCATCACTCTTTTCTTTTTTAAAAAATTTTTTATTTTCATCACTGCTCTTTAAAATTCCCTTATTATTCCCTGAATTTTATAACTGTTAGAAAAATATGCGAAAATGATCTTACAGTTAAAATGTACTATGATGGGAATGGTTAGAAAGCATTGATTCCTCCTTGTCTTTCATGTATTCTTATTCTTAGATATTTTCAGGTCCATTTTCAGTTTGAACCTAATATTTTCCTTACTGTTCATGAAAAATATAAATTTTTAAAAATTAAAAATTTTTTTCTTTTTCTTTTCTGTCTTTTTTTTTTTTTTGAGATGGGGTCTCACAGTGTTGTCCATGCTGGAGTGCAGTGGCTATTCACAGGTGCTATCATAGTGCACTACAGCCTTGAACTCCTGGGCTTAAGCACATCCTCTTGAGCTGGGACTAGTAGGTGTGTGCCACCAGCAAAAAATATAAATTTTTAGTGGAATTTATATATTGAGACACATAGCAATTAGTAATTAGTCTGACATTATTGTTTATAGAGAAGATCAAAATGGTGATTATCTCTAACCTGAAAACCAAGCATTCATGCATAACTTTCTTCCGGTTTATGTTTGTTTGAGTGCTCCTGAGTCTGGTATTTTTAAAGTAACACATTTATATATGAAATAATCATAAATTTGGCCAGGCGTTATAAGAAAACACTTCTTAATATTTTTTACAAATTTGAATAGTACTCAATAAAAAGTCTGATTAATTTTATTTTTGCTGTTTCAGGTTATATATGAACAGGAAGGGGTATATATTCACTCATCTTGTGGAAAGACCAATGACCAGGACAGCTTGATTTCAGGAATATTACGTGTTTTAGAAAAGGTAAGTTTCTAGTAAGTGATTTTTTATAATAATAGTTTATGGTAGTGATTCATCTTTGGGGAATTATCAGAAAGTTTGAATTTCATATGTAAGATACAATTATGTAATTGAGTAGTGGTTTTAAATTTAACATGGAAATGATGTTAGAAATAAAACACGTGTTCCTCAACTTATGATGGGATTGCATCCTGATAAACCTATTGTAGATTGAAAATATCGAAAGTCGAAAATGCATTTAACACATCTAACTTTTATAACATAACTTAGCCTAGCCTACCTTAAACGTACTCAAAACACTTAGCCTATAGATGGGTAAAATCATCTAACACGAAGTCTGTTTCATAATAAAATGTTGACTGTTTCATGTAATTCATTGAATACTTCAATGAAAGTGAAAGATAGTTGTTTATATGGGTTCTCAAAGTACAGTTTCTACTGAATGTATATTGCTTTCGCACTGTCCTATTACAAAAAATTGTAAGTTGAACCATTATGAATTGGGGATCATCTGTGCTTTAGATAAACCAGTAAAGTGACATAGAATATTTTAAACTTATGTAAGAGTTGTAGTAACAAAATTTTTCATAATGAAAACTAGGCAGAATTTAAAAATCCATACATTTGTTGTCAAATAGTGGTTTATGTATGATATTGGCATATTTAAAATGCTAGTATTTAAGGGGCTAAAATTTTATTTTGGGCTCGGAATAAAAATACGTAGAGAAAGTAAATATTTCTCTATATTGAATATAGCTCATATTTTCTCTTTAGGATGCTGAAGTAATTGTGGACTGGAGACCATTGGATGATGCACTGGATTCTTCTAGTATTTTCTATGCTGGAAAGGTATTTAAGAAAAAAAAATGTGTGACTAGGGGAGTGCCATTTTTTAAAATAACAGTTTTATTGGAATATATTTACATACTATAACGTTCATCCCTTAAGGTATATAATTCAGTGGTTTTTAGTATATTTACAGAGTTGTTCAACCATCACTGGTATCTAATTTTAGAAGATTTTCATCACTCCCCCAAAGAAACAAATTCTACCTGTTAACGATGGCCTCTCATTTCCACCTACTCACAGTCGCTGGAAGCCACTAATCTACTTTCTGTCTCTAAGGATTTGCCTATTCTGGACATTTCATGTAAAGGGAATCATGTAATACGTGGTCTTTTGTGACGGGCTTCTTTTGCTTTGCATAATGTTTTCAAGTTTATCTGTGTTATAGCACTTATTTTTTATTTTTATTTTTTTTGCTGAACAATATTGCATTTATGGATATACCACAATTTTATCATCAGTTGATGGACATTTCAGTTGTTTTTACTCTGGGTCTAATATAAATAATGCTGCTGTGAACATTCATGTGCAAGTGTTTGTGCAGACATGTTTTTATTTCTCTTGAGTATGTATGCCTAGGAGTGGAAATATTGGATCCTTTAACTCTGTGGTTAACATTTGGGGAACTGCCAGACTTTTCCAAAGCAGCTGCACCATTTTACACCCCCACCAGCAATGTATGAGGATTCCAGTTTCTCCACATCCTCATCAGCATTTGTTATTGTCTTTTTAATATTATTAATAGTAAACCCTAGTGGATATGAAGTTGTATTAGTTTCTGAGGGCTGCTGTAAGAAAACAGCACAAACTGGATGGCTTACAATACTAATTTATTGTCTCACTGTTCTGGAGGCTAGAAGTCAGAAATAGGTGTCAGCAGGATTGGTTTCTTCTAAGTGCTATGAGAGAGAAAATCTGTTCCTTGCTTCTCTACTAGCTTCAGGTGTTACTTGGTTTGTAGATGGCAACTTCTTTGTGTTTTCACATCATCTTCCCTCTGTGCATATCTGTCTCTGTATTAAGATTTCCCTTTTTATTTTTTTTAATTTTTATTTTTTGAGACAGGATTTCGCTGTGTTGCCCAGACTAGGATGCAGTGGCATCATCATAGCTCACTGCGACCTCAAACTTCTGAGCTCAAGTGATCCTCCTGCCTCAGCCTCCAAAGTAACTGGGACTACAGGTGCATGCCACCACACCTGGCTAATTTTTTAAAAAATTTTTTTGTAGAGGTGTGGTCTTGCTGTGTTGCTTAGGCTCATCTCAAATTCCTAGCCTCAACCTGTCCTCCTGTCTCAGCCTCCCAAAGTGCTAGAATTACAGGCGTAAGCTACTACACCTGGCTGATTGCCGCTTTTCATAAGGACACTAGTCATACTGGAGTAGGGCCCATCCTAATAACCTCATTTTAACTTGATTACCTCTGTTAAAACCTTATTTCTAAGTAAGGTCATATTCTGAGATACTGCAGGTTAGGACTTTAACTTATCTTTTTTAGGGGTGGGGGGACAGCACAATTCAATCCGTAACTGAGGTATGTCATTTGGTTTTGTTTTATAATAATATTTTCATAATGACTAATGATGTTAAACATCTTTTCATGAACTTATTGTTCATGTGTATACAGTTGTCCCTCAGTATCTGGGGGGGATTGGTTCCAGGACCCCCCTTGGATACCAAAATCTGTGGGTGCTCAGGGCCCTTTCCAATATGGCATAGTATCTGCATATAAGATGCACATCCTCCTGTATACTTTAAATCATCTCTAGAGTACTTAAATACCTAGCACAGTGCCTACATTTCACTTTCAATTCAGTGTAGTACCTGGTGTTTGGCAAATTTTTGCTTTTTAGAACTTTGTGGAATTTTTTTCTTCCAAATATTTTAGATCCACAGTTGGTTGAACCCATGGATACAGAACCCACAAATATGGAGGGCTGACTGTATCTTTGGAGAAATGCCTGTTCTAAATCCTTTGTCCATTGGTTATTTGTCTTTTTATTGTTGAGGTGTGAGAATTCTTTATTCTGGATATAAGTCTCTTATCAAATGTGTAATTTGCAAACATTTTTTCCCACTTTGTGGGCTGTCTTTTCACTTTCTTAATGGTGTCCTTTGAAGCACAAATGGTTTTAATTTTGATGAAGTCCAGTTTGTTTTTTACCTTTTGGTGCCTGTGCTTTTGGTGTCATTTCTAGGAAACCATTGCCTAACCTAAGATTATGAGAATTTACTGCTGTTTCTTCTAAGGGTTTTGTGGTTTGAGCTCTTATGTTTAGATTTGTGATCCATTTTGAGTTAATTTTTGTATATGGTGTGAGATAGGGAATACCATTTTATAATGGGAACATATTTTTATTAAATGGTTGTACTTCAATTTTTTTTATGCTTTTGTTCTTTTCATATGTCTCTGTTCAGTATTTTCTCTTTGTTTTTAATGAAAGATTTTTCATTAAAAGGCCAGGAGTTCAAGACCAGCCTGAGCAAGAATGAGACCCCGTCTCCACTAAAAATATAAAAAAAATTAGCCAGGCAACTAAAAATAGGAAGAAAACAAGTAAGCTAGGTGTAGTGGCACGTGTCTGTAGTCCCAGCTACTGGGGAGGCCGAGGCAGGAGGATTGCTTGAGCCCAAGAGTTTGAGGTTGCTGTGAGCTAGGCTGATGCTACAGCACTCTAGTCTGGGCAAGAGAGCGAGACCCTGTCTCAAAAAAAAAAAAAAAAAACTAAAAACAAACAAAGAAAACCTTGTAGCTGTTTCTTTTGTTAGTTACAGGTCTGTATCTAAATAACATTATTCTAATGCTACTATTTTTTTCCAAAGTAAGTATTGTAATGACTTCTTACCATGGAAGGTGGTAGGAATTTAACTCTATTTTATTATCTTTAAATCACCTTAAAACTCTTACTCAGTTGTCTATATTTCTTCTCAAAATATTTAACCGAATAGATAATCTTTTGTTCCATTGTCTTAGAAATATTTCTCCCAAAGCCTTCTCACAGGCTTATTCTGGAATGATTGCTCTCTTGGTTTGCTGTGCAGCAATTATCCTGGGTGGGGTTTCCCCCCTTTCCCATATTTTAATCCCTGTTTCCTATATACTGTGCCGACCTCTGGTTTGGTTTATTCCTTTACTTTTAGAACAAGAAAATCTTTTTCTTTTAGTTTTGTAGGCCTAAGCCTGACTGGCAAAGAATTATATAATAGTTTGAAAGTAAATTTTCCCATAGATTTTTTTTTTGAAGTTTTGCCCTAGGTTTGTTTAGTTTCCTTTATTGATGTTAAGTCTAATACATTCTAATTCCCAATCTTTTTTATGTTTGTTACCTCTCTAGAAGCTTTTGTGACTGCCTCTTTGTTTCTAATGTTCTGTATGTTTTGGTAATGTGCCTTTGTGGTCTTTTTTTTTATCCATTATGCTGGGTACTTGATGGGCTCTTTTTAATATTGAATAATGTCTTTTGGTTCTGGGAAATATTATTGAATTATTTTAATGATGATTTCTTCCTCTCCATTTTCTGTTTTCTTTCTTTCTGGAACTCTTTAGACTTTCTAGAAATTTTTAATTCTTTTCTTTCCTATTTTCTAGTTTTGTTTTTTTGATAACTATTTTCTAGGAAATTTTTTCAACTTTTTCTTCCAATCTTCTATTGCCTTTTTCATTTTTGCTCTGTTTAAAATTTCTAAGACATCTTGTTCTGAGTGTCTCCCTTCCCCTTTTAAAAAGAGATAACATTCTGTTCTTTGTGTTGTAATATCTTTTCTTATTTCTGAGGAGTTTAAGGGTACTCTTTTAGATGTTTTCATCTCTCTATTTAGTCTGTTTGCTCTAAGTGGCCTGCTTTTTCCTCTTTTGTTTCATTTGGACACTGTCTTTAGTATAGATGCTTGTCTTTGGTGTTTGGTGATTTTTGTAGTGTAGTGCTTATATTTAACAAATTTATCAGCAGTTGCACAAAAGTGATTATATTCTCTATAGGTATGGATAAGCCTAGTAATAATGAGACTCTACTTAGGGTATGTGGCTATGCTGTTTCCCTGGGGAATCCCTAATGTCAAAATCCAAGTGTTTTGAGACTAGTCAGATTTGAGAAGAATTTGCAGATTCCATCCTGGAAAGGGTAAACTTGGATACCAGTGTTCTTGGCAACTGAGTGGAGGAAAAGAGCTGGAATCTTGTCAACTTCATTATATAGATGGACTTGCATTTAATTTTCCTGTTTTCAGTATATTATTCCTTTGCTCAGTGTGCTCAGAAGATACTTTATTTTACCTTCTCTAATTAATAAAACTCTAGCCTTCTAGACTTTTGTTAGTTGACCTGTTTTCAGCTTCACCTTTATCACAATTTTCCTACTTAACTGACATGACCTACCAGTTCTGAGACTTTTTGTGTGGTAGAGTAGGGAAGTTGGAGGTTGGAGGGAGGTGGGGAAGGTGGAGTGGTTCTGTAGACGCTTTTTAGCTTTCCTTACTACTGATGGTAGGGATGGTGGTGAGGGTTGCTTTTTGAAAAATTGGACAAATGAAGAGGGCTGCCCTGAGAAATGACATTTAAGGAAGGACCTGGAAGAAAAAAAACTCCACTTTATAATTTCATTCCTTCGCTTTTCACCCTATTTTTCAGTCTGTTTCCATTTCGTATTTCTTAATTTTTCCTGTGCTTTTAAAATATTAAGTATCTTCCTGTTCCTACTAATTTTCTTTTTAAAAAACATTACACTAGAAGTACATGAATACATTCTTTTGCAAAAATTCAAATAATATGAAGTTGTAGTCCTACTTGACCAGAACCTTTTCCTTCAC
Source organism: Lemur catta (assembly GCF_020740605.2). NCBI lineage: Eukaryota > Metazoa > Chordata > Mammalia > Primates > Lemuridae > Lemur > Lemur catta. The sequence continues at coordinate 41,848,171 of NC_059133.1, read as the reverse complement.
CTGTCCTTGTTTTAGAGTATATCTTTCCAGACCTTTATCTATGTGTTTTATATGTGCAGGAAGGCTTAGTTTTCCTGTGTGTTTCTAATTGCATATTATGCCTTTAATTGTTGTACTGCACATATTGTTTTGTAACTTTTTTGTTGTATTTACTATTATGTATTGGTTATATAAAAATTTTAGCATATATCAGTCTTTAAATTACTGCCTAGTATTTCATAGCTACCCCTTAATTTATTTACTCATTCGTCCATTGATACATATAGGATATTTTCAGTTTTTAGCTATTTTACAAACAGTGCTGCAGTGAAAATTTTTATATGTATCTTTTTGTGTACATGTGTGAGTTTTTCTCTAGGGTAGATGATGAAAGCAAGAGTTGGTGTAGTTAAACACCTATGTATTTTGAATTTTAGTAAATGTGGCTAAATTGCTCTCCTGGAGTCAGTAGTAATGAGCACTGTCATCAGCATTGTGAGATGGTTTATTTCCTCATACTGTCTTCCATATTTGGTATTATCTTTGTTCAATTGAATGGGGCAAAAACAATAGAAATCTTATTTTAACTTACTTTTTTTGTTACTGAAGATGGCCATCTTTCTGTTTTTCACTTGATATTTCTTCTTTGACTTGCCTACTCATACCATTTGCTTATTTTTGTTTTTATATTTGTCTGTTTCTAAATAAATTGGTAGGAGTTGTTTTGTAGTTTGGATGTTTTTCTTTTGTCTGTTATGTATTTTAGAAACATTTTCTCCAAGTCTTGCTTATCTTTAACTTACGTATGATGTCTTTATTGTATAGAAATTAAACTTCTTGATTTAGCAAAATTATTAATACTGTATTTTAGGCTTTTGCCTTTATTCTCTTTTAAAATTGGAAGTTCTGTAAAACTATACAGTAGATGTATTGCTTTTAAGTTTGTTTTTTTTTTTTTTTTTTTAAATAGAGACAGGGTCTCACTCTGTTGTCCAGGCTGGAGTGCAGTGGCATGATCATAGCTCACTGCAGCCTCAAGCTCCTGGGCTCAAACAATCTTCCTGCCTCAGCCTCCCAAAGTACTGGGATTACAGGTGTGAGCCACCATGCCCGGTTGCTTTTAGCTAATTTTGGTAGTTGGTAAGAAAATATGCAACCAATAGTGGCTTAAGTAAATAGCCACCATTGTCTGTTTTCCTCAAATAACTACAAGTCTGAAGGTTGGGAAGCTTTTGGTAATAGTTCTCTTGCTTTTTCTCTGTGGTCATAAGATGGCTGCCATATTTTTAGGCATCATGGCTACATTAAAAGCAGGAAAAAAGATGAAAAGAGATGTGACTTTTATCATGAAAGCAAAAGCATTTCCAGAAGCTCTGAGTTGACTTCTTCTATTTCTTTGGCAACCCTAACTGCAAGGGAATCTGGGCAAGCTTTTCTTGCTTTTCTTGGTAAAAATGATCAAGGGAGAAAAGGATAGGAAATAGCGTTCGGTTTTCCCGCCAGTGATATCTTCCACAACCTACAAACTTAATTTAAATAGAAGCTGAGAAGATGTTATGGATTGAAATTAAATTCTAGTGTTAGACTTTAAATATTTCATATGTTATAATTATTTTAGGACTCCAGTTCAGTTGTAGAATGGACCCAAGCCCCAAAAGAAAGAGCTCTTCGAGGATCGGAACGTCTGAACAGTTACGAAGCAGAGTGGGACATGGTTAATACAGTTTCATTTAAAAAGAAACCACATACCAATGGAGGTATGGATTAAATCTTTTGAAATCTTAAATTGATTTGCTATGATATAATATACTAATAAAGTGCAAAGAAAATTCTTTAATGCTCCACAATTGGAAGAAAGTTATTTGGTACATTGATTAATACGTATAACTCATATTTTAGTTATATTCCTTTTTCATCTCTCTTTTTGTTGTTGCTTCAAAAAAGCATTTAAAAATACTTGTTCTATTTTGTATTTATTAATGGCAGAAAATAGAAACACTTTAAAAATTGTTTCAAGCTAGTCATCTGTAGTTCCAGTTTACTCAGGAGGCTGAGGCTGGAGGATCCCTTGAGCCCAGGAGTTTGAGTCCAGCCTGGACAACGTAGTGACTCCATCTCTTAAAAAAATTGTTTGGCTGTCTTTCATGCACATTTTTCTTAATCTAGTAGAATTTAAGAAATCATATTATTTCATCCTAAATACCGGGGGAGATGGAGTATACTAGTAAACTGTGCCATTCTAGTTTCAGTGTTTACTGGGATCTTCATGGCTCATTGTAGTCTCCCCTTTATATACGTTCAGTGACTGTTGCCCTTTCTGTATATACAGTCATGTGCCGCATAATGACGTTTCAATCCATGATGGACTGCATGTACGGCAGTGGTCCCATAAGATCATAATGGACCTGAAAAATTCCTATCACCTAGTGACTTTGTAGTTGTTGTAGCATCATAGTACAGTGCGGTTACCATTTTTATGTTTAGATACACAAATATTTAGCATTGTGTTACAGTTGCCTAAGATATTCAGTACAGTAAGGCGCTATACGGACATGTAGCCAACTAGCAATAGCCTATACCATATAGCCTAGGTGTGTAGTAGGCTATACTATACCATCTAGGTTTGTCTAAGTACACTCTGTGATTTTTCTCATAGCAACACATTTACCAGAATGTATCCCTGTAAGCCAAGATAACAGCCTGACGTTATTGTATATGCAAGTTCATGTAAGAGTTACAGCTCATATGCCATAGAACACAGATATTACCCTATATATGATCTAGCTATCCCATCTATGATGTGGCCAGCCTATTTGTAATCTATTTTGAAATTATTGAATACTTGTATAGAGATAAAATGTCTTTTTTGTCTTTGATTCCTTTGTCTTACAACGAAAGGATATTTTCTCTCTCAATGATTTTGCCCTGAATTTAGGAATTACCTGTGTTCAAAAAGACAGTACTTATGGGAGCATGTATTGCTACATTTATGTATGGCATTGTTAATAAGTAAAATTAATTTTCATGTGTGGCTTGGGGAATCATTCCCATATATAATAGTTGTACTTCGTATTTTATCATTTTTTGGAGAGAGTGACAATTGAGAAGTAAATAATAATTCACAGGCTTTTGGAAACAATCAGCTCATGAATCAGTGTCTTTGTTTTTTTTTTTTAAAGGCATTCCCTTTCTAGTGAAAGGGAAGGTTCTTACCAGAATCAGAATGCAAAATATCAAGGAAAGATGAAACCACAGGATTTTAGTATATATGGTATGTGAGGTGATTTGACTTCTCTAGACAAGATCTTCAGGACTGGTTTATGTGAATTGATATTTTTTGTTGTTTGTTGCTTAATATTGTTAAATTCTTAAAGATGACAGGCTACAGGAATGAGTTTTCAGAATTTCATAAAAGAAAGAAGCATTACATGGATGAGAAACGCATAATCTGACAATAAAGATCTTTTTAGATTAGTGGTTCTAAGCCTTGGCTGCCCACTGGCAGGTTAGGTTTTTAAACAAAATACCAAAAATCACACTTTGGAGATGGAGCCCAGGCATTTATGTTTTCCAGAAGGTCTTCAGGTGATTTTAATGTGTGGTCATAGTACAAAACTTGAACTCTCAAGCTTAGAAATTCAAAGCCTTCAAATTTATGCCATTATGAAACATTCTTTTATATTTTAAAATTTTTTTTCAAAGAAAAACTTTCATTTATTTTTCTTGTCTTTTAGCCTTCACATTTTTTACTTTGTACTTTTTTTGGTGAGGCACAAAGGAAGCTTGGGACAAACCTTTAAAAAATTGACTAGCAAAGACTTACTTAACTTTGTATTTCTTTAAAGCGTTTAACTTTATATTTCATTAAGACCTTCTGCTGAATCCTTTATTTTTATATACCAGTTTAAATGTTTTAGAAATATTTCTTCCAAAAACAACAGACTGCCATCATGTTCTGGAAACCTATCCAAATAGAATGTGATGTCCTTGATGTTAATTCTATTCAAGACTTATGGAGACTTACTGATTATACTTATTATATTCATTGTTCTCATGTGAGTGGGTTGGAGATACTTTTTACATCTTTTTGGTAATGTAGTTATAAGTTCATTAGAACTAATTAATTTTCTTTACCCTTAAGTAGGAAGAAGGAAAATTTGAATTAACTCTTGACTTCTGTTAATTTTCCTTTGTAACTAATTCTTTCTGGCTAGTTGTTGACAACAAAACAATTTGCAGATTATTTTTATGTTGACTTAGTGCTAGGTTGTTAATTCATTTATTCACATCTTTGAATACCTACTACTATATGCTAGCTACTTTTCTAGCACTGAAGAGATACAGCTGTGAACAAAATAAATTGCCTGTTCTCATGAAGCTTATAGTCTAGTGGAGGGACTTGCAGAATTGACTTGTAATATTTTTCTCATCTTTGTCAGAGGCTTTAAGTGAGGAAATGTGAAGCGTTTTCTTTTACATGTTAATATTTCTCTACCATTAATAAGGGAAAAACAATGTAAAATCTTTATTCTTGAATGTACACAAACTCCTAACCCATATAGCCTACATGTAGTATTTAATATTCTCTATTCTTCATGATTTTCTTGCATTAGTTTATGTTAGGTACTCTGTGCATTTGAAAAATTTAATTTAAAAAATTGTCTGTATCTAGTTTTTCATTGCTGTTTTTCTTTGAAAATATATTTGATCTTTGCAGATAAGCTAATAGTATATATCCTTTCTGTGTAGTCCAAGTACATTGACACTTAAATGATTCATGGATAACTTGGAATTCTAGACTTGTTCTCACTTTGATATCAGTTTATAGTGGTGTTGTAAGTTCTATAATATAAATGCCAGTGAAACATTATGCAAAGTAGTCAAGTACACACGGTACTTAATTTTATACCTGCCTTACATATGAATTCACCATCTAAACTGGTGTGGCAGTTAGGTAGGTCATTGTATGTAGATAAATTACTTCAGCTTTTCTGGACTTCTTCAGATGATACTTGTTAAAGTGTCCATGAAACATTGATGGTGCCTGCATTCCTTGCAGAGAGAGGTTTCTGTAAGCTATAGATTTCTGGATTACAGTTTAGGAAATCTTGTTGGAGATTATGGAACTATATATTCCTAACTATGTAGAAAGGTGATAAACATGTAGTTCAACACTGATAAATCTATCATTTGATCAAGTCTTGTAAGCAGCTGTCTTCTTTGTAGTTTATCTTTATGGAATTGATAGTATGGGATGGAATTAATAAAGGGCTTGAGTAACAGGATAGTATAACACTTCTTAAGAAATATCATTAGAGAAAAGGATTTTTTTAAAAAAAAATTCAGAGACATGATGTGCTTATCTCTGAGTTAAATTGTTAAAGTGGCATTTTAGATTAGCAGCAAATTATAAGTATTAGTGAGAAGAAAGATAACATTTTTCCTTTTTTTTAATTTTTAAAAAATAGTTAATCTTTAAGTTTTTTGTTAGCAATTATGATAATACTGACAAACGTAGGATTTTAGCTTCTATAAACAGGCCACAAACTTAGAAAATGCTGTATTTTATATAATTATGGTTTGAACTGAGGTCCTAATTTAATAGAATGTTAATTTAGCAGGAAGATTCATTGTCTTTGAAATATTCACAACTTAGTTATCTTTTCGTACTCAATTCCCCACTGTTCTTTGGTCTTTTGCAAATAAAATGTCTGTATATTCACTTGGGTGTTATTTTTAATGTTAGTATGTTTACCTTCATTATCGATGTAATCGCCTAAAAACAATTACAAAAGTGAAGAAGTAGTTTTTTTAAATAATGGCTCTCCAAGAGAATTATGCTATTCTTACTTGAAAGGAGTGTGAAAGATTAACATTTATGAAGCATTTGCTATATACTTGGCTTATACTAGTTAGTTGGCAAATATTTTAATTCTTAGAATAACATTGGGAGGTAAGTACAGTTATCTCCATTTTACAGATGAAGTAAATGAATCTCAGAGATTCAATTATTTGTCCCAGATCATTCATTTGATAAGATGGTAGTGCTACAATGTGAACCTACCCTGCCTGCTTTTCCAAAGCCATGGTCACTTTTTGGGCAAAGCATATATTTTACACATAGGGATAACATTTTTAAAATTTATATGCAATAGGATAATTATTTTAAAAATCATTCTTTTTAAGAAAATGGATGTTACCATTTCTAATATAGGTGGAAGCCATAGTAATATGAGTGCTGTAATGATTCCCTGGGTTCAACAAATTTCTGTTAGGCAGTCATGAAGAGCACTGTCAGTACCTTTTAAAAAGGTGAACAAAAATATTTTGCCCCACTTTCTTGTTTTTAAGATGCTCCAAGTCATAGAAATGGGAAAAGCAAATGGTCATTCCTGTTCAGTTTGACAGACCTGAAATCAATCAAGCAAAATAAAGAGGGTATGGGCTGGTCGTATTTGGTATTCTGTCTAAAGGATGACGTCGTTCTCCCTGCTCTGCACTTTCACCAAGGAGATAGCACACTACTGATTGACTCTCTTGAAAAATATGTGGTATTGTGTGAGTAAGTATCAAATTATTTTCTACTTATTGAAATTGGATTGTTGTATTAATCCCAAGGCAAACTATTTTTACTTGTCATTGGGCATCAGTGACCCATGTGCATATGAGGGCACGAGCAGCTTTGTTTTTTCTGGGATATTGACTTCTTTGGATCAATGACTGAATAAAATTTTGCCATTTTAGTAATTTGAATCTGAGACTTAACATCTTATAACTGTTATAAATAAAAGAGTAGTCCAGTATTTTTTATACATTTAAATGAATGATGCATTAATATTAATTTATGGATTATATATTTACCTAATTTACCCTTTATTATGTATTTTCTGTTAAAAGTACAGTTTTATTTGTAATGTTGCAACTTTAAGTCAGGCAAGTCTAAGTTGTTTATAAAATTATTTCTGAGATAGAAGACAGCGCCTTCTCACTTTCCAAAAATCTTTTCGTATATTTATTTACCTATGCACATCTGTACATATTTGTTCTTAGTTTTAGCAAATATTTTTTGAGTATCTGTTACATCTCAAGCACTGTACTAATTGCTTGATATTCAGCAGTGAACAAAACAGGTTTGTTCCTGGATCTCTGAGAATTTATGGTCTTGTGAAGGAGGCTGACAGGTGAATAGCAATTAAAATTTAAAAAATAAGATGGAAGGGCCAGGCATGGTGGCTCACGCCTGTCATCTTAGCACTCTGGGAGGCCGAGGCGGGTAGAGTGTTTGAGCTCAGGAGTTCGAGACCACCCTGGGCAAGAGCGAGACCCTGTTTCTACTAAAAATAGAAAGAAATTAGCTGAACAACTAAAAATATATATAGAAAAAATTAGCCAGGCATAGTGGTGCATGCTTGTAATCCAAGCTACTCAGGAGGCTGAGGCAGAAGGATTGCTTGAGCCTAGGAGTTTGAGGTTGCTCTGAGCTAGGCTGACACCATGGCACTCTAGCCGGGGAACAGAGTGAGACTCTGTCTCAAAAAAAAAAAAAGAAAAAAAAAAAGAAAAAGAAATAAGGTGGAAGAAGTACAAAGTGCTTTGGAAGCTCCCAGGAAGGGAGGAGGAGTACCTAATTCAGACTAGGGGATTGAAGGAAGACTTTCTGGAAAAAGCAGCATCTAAGTTGAGACCTGAAAAATGAGTGAACATTAGCTTGAAAGGGAAGATATTTAGATGGAAGGATGTTTTAGATGGAGGGAAGAGCACAAACATAATGTAATCACAGGACAAAGTAGTTCAGTATTATAGGTCTGCAAATGGTGGGGAGGGGAGGGCACAAAAGTTAAAGATGAGGCCAAAGAGCTGATTAAGGCCAGAGCATAAAGGATCTTGTAAGTCCTGTTATCAGGTTTTTCCAGTCATCCAGATAAGATTAAGGTGGCCTGAATGAGGAGAGTGACAGGAAAGATTAGAAGTATTGGAAGAGTACTTAGGATTAGATTTTGTGATTGGTTATGTGGAGGTGAGAAGGGAGAAGTTGAGGTTTTTGGCTTAGGGTAACTACAGGGATGATTGTTAACTTCATTAATAGTGTCCTCACTTTATAGTCGAATTTAACATCTTGCCTAAATTGAGATTGTGTAAGGCTAGGAGTGATCCACAAATTGAAAGATTTTGACTATGTATTTTCTGGCATGAGGTCCTCCCTTACTATGTTGATCACTTCTGGCTAGCATTACACATGCTGTTCAGTACCAGTAAGTGTAAGAAAGTCAGACCTGGTTGGTGGTATGTGGATCTTGCATCTTGAAGTGAGGAGCCATGAATAGGCTACCACTGAGAGGGTTAAGTAGATTCCAGGAGAGGCAGTGTCATGATTAGAACAGAAGGTTATGGCTTTCTAGTAGTAGGCATTAAAGACTACTAGGGGTTTTAGCACCCTAGTATAAGCTCAGTATCAGTAACTCCCAGAAGAACTCATTTGATCTGAGAGTTTGTTGATTAAAGGCTAGTATCTAGGATGTGGGTGGTGGTAGTCCCTCTTTACTAATAAGATCATACTTGGGAGAAGTGGGCTTAGATTTAAGCACTACATTTTAAATGTGCTGGACTAACTATACTGTGTTAAAGAGATAACCAATATAAGATAGGGATCAAAATGGTCTTATGAAAAATATTTGAAGGATATGGGCGTTTACCTTAAAGAATAGGCATTTCAGTGCAGCATTAAATAAAACCCACACTTCTTACTCTGGTCAACAAGGTCCTGCCCTGTTTTAGCTGTTTATCTCTTAAACCTCATCTCATGCCATTCTCTTTTGCATTCTAGTCAGATGATTTTCTTTCAGTTCCTAAAACCCCGCAAACTCTTTCTTGTCTTAAGGTCCTTTACTTATACTGTTTCTTTTGCCTGGATTATTCTCCTCCTTTTCTGATCCCTGAGGTCTCAGTTTAATGTCCTTTCCTAAGAGAGGCTTTCCAGGATGCCCCCTCTTCCATCTAATGTAGAGTTCCTAACTCCATTCCTTCTTCCCATCTCATTGCTTTGTTTGCTTCCTTTATGGCACTTAGCATAAAATAATTTTGTCTGTGTACATCTTTTGTGTTTTACTCTAGAATGTAAACTTCGTAAGGACAGATATCTTGTTCCATTTTCTTCCTAGTTCCTAGCCACAGTGCCTGGTACTTAAGAGATGCACAGTAAATATTAGTTGAATGAATAAATGGCATCATAATTATCAATTTGACAAATAACTTTGAAAAAGTTATTGTGAAAAATAAGTTGTGGGTTATGTTTTATATGACTCCAAACTGAAATTAGGAGACAGGTTTTAGCTCAGGAGATAGTGTTTTCTATCCTGGATGGGTTCAAGGATAGTCTTGACAACCACTTAATAAGCAGCTACCGGGGTATGTGTACCTTCAATGTGTGTTCCTGGTGTTTTCATGAGGGAGTAAGTGCAACCTTGTTTCCTTTTCTGAATTTATAAACAAATGAGAAATAAGCATAAGAATCAGAGATGGTAATAAAAATACCATCATTAGTGAGGCTTAGACATGTGACATCACAATAATTTATCCCAAATTTGTTTTAAACTCACCCAGTTATTGTTGGTGCTGGATAACCACAAGCCTCTCTAGTGTGGTCAGGCCACTTAGGATGTGAATGAGAGCAGAATGAAAGCGCTTTTCCTATTGGCAAGCAGATCCAAGAGAAAGAGAGAGCCTAGAAGGAGTTATGCCAGACATGTACCTTACTCTCTCCCAGTCTCAGCATGTAAGTCACTGGGAAGGAGAGTTCTTTAGAAGTGCTTATTTCCATTTGGAAACATGAAACCCTGGGAATGATGTTCCTCCCTCCATTTTTTTTTTCATTCAAAAAAAAAAATTTTTTTTTGAAGGCCTACTATGTCTTAGATGCAGCAGTGCTACATGCTGGAAAGATACAGCAATCATAAAATATGGCCCCTGCCTTCATGAACTTTTGTAGTATTTGTGGGAGAGACAAGCATCAGTTAAATAAATATAAAATTTCAGCTGTAGTAAGTGCACTGAATAAGACATGGCACTATAAGAGCATATAAAAGGATAATCTGAAAGTTTTTCATGTGCAATGGTAATTGAAATTCTGGGAGAGAATGAAATCAACTAAGGGAAGGATAAAGTTGGACTAGATGTGGGCGTAAGTGATTAATTGCAATCTTTAATGATGTAAAAAGTTAGCAGAGGAGACTGACCTTCCTACGCTTTGTTCTCTTCTCATTGAGCTTAGTCCGTAAGTTTATGGTCAACCAGGGTGTGGCAGTTCTTCTGAAGTGACTACTTCAAAAGCTACTCCCCAAATATCAGTCACTTCTCCTTTGTGTATTCTCCTGTGACACTGGGTGGGGGGCAGTTTGCTTTTGGCCCATGAATGGGCTGAAATGCACAAGAACAGTGCAAGGCCCCTCTACTCTAGGCTGAAAATAAGTGCTCCCTATTTTTTATTTGTCACAAATTATGCGCAATTAAATTGTGCGTATAGCTCACCGTAGATTATATAATGAGTCCAAGTAGTAGAATAAAGATACTTTAGTATAAAAAAAGTTTCCAATTTGTGTAAGTCATCTCCCACTATCAAATTCTTAAGGAGAATTTTAAAGGCCCTTGTTCTTGTTAGTTGTGATCCAAGTGAATGGAATTCCCAAATTTCTAAGTTAGAGTTCAAAGAAATGAAAGCTTTCAAATATTATCCCCTATTTTTTAATTCTATGAAGGTGTCCGCTGTGGGGGTTTCATTTCCTGTCCCTGGAGGGACGGTTATCCTAAGCAGGGTGTTTCCAGAGTCATATGCCTGTCTGTGGTCAGAGATGTCTTCTTCTGAGTTCAAAACCAGGAGAATTAGACCAGTTATCGTTTTATTTTGATTAAGCTAAATTGAAGAACATGGCTTGCATCTGTTGCTGTATTGTCTTTTTAATATGCTCCCTAACAAATTAAGTTTTCCTTCCTAAAGAGCAGACCTTCCTCTTACAGGAGCAGGGTCTTACTATATGGATGAGCAAAGATTGCGAATGATCTAGGCATTGGGTAGCTGTACAAGAGCCAGGAAGAGGCTCGGCTAGACCAGTCAAGCATAGTAACATCTTTCAGTCTCACCAACCAGATTTAGTAAGTGCAAAATAGGCCACTTTCTTGAGGCTTAGTAGTTCTCAGGTAGTATTCTTACCTACCAGGAAAACAAATTGTCATATTCATTGATGTTTGTAAATGTTCTTTCGTTTGTCATCATTTAAAATGTGGTATTCATTTGGATGAAAGAATGTGCTACAAGTACATTTTTCTTACCTTTCTGAACGAAGTTGGTTGCTAGGCTTAGAATGAGGCCTGTTGATTCCATTAAATTATTTTGCATATTGGGCCATTTTTACATTAATATATAGCTATCGAAGCAGTAAAATATTCTCCTGAAAAGCCAGATTGGTTATATCATCGCACAGCACCAACTATTTAAATGATTAAGATTTAGATGTAAAATTTTGATATTGTAAACATTAACCTACTTTTTTATTCACATTTTTTATTATCCATTACAGTAGTATTTTATTTACTTCTTTAACTTTACATATCAGTCATTCTCAGTAGCAATATAAAATAGTTACTGCTACATCTCAATGCACAAACATTGTTCAATTTATAATTTCTGAATTTATTCTGGAGGTCTTTAGGAGAGGTGCACCCCAAAGCCTGGGAATGACTTCAGAATTTTCAGGAGATATGCTTCTACAGTTGTGATATTAGACCACAGTTTTTAAACTGTATAGTAGGTTCTAATAGAATGGCTGGTGTTAGCATCATTAAAAGTTCACCTTACTGTTGCAGTGAGTTTGAAAGTTTTGAATAATGTTGGCATGAGAGATCAGTTTCCCAGAATACATATTTATAGATTAAATCAATTTGGTAACATGACTGATGGAAAGATTGTAATAATATTCTGGAACGTCAGTCCTCCTTTTAGTGAGTTCTGCAGTTGCCTAACAGTATACTACTTGTCCCTTGACTGATGTACCTTTCTTTTTTTTTTTTAATGTTTTATTGATTTCCTTTGGGGCAGTCAAGTTCTAAATTTCTTCATATTCTTCTCTTAGTAGATCTTCCCCAACCCCATCAGAGAGTATTAGTTTAAAAGAATGAAATATTTCCTTTTAAGAAATGTATTTGTGGTTGCTTGTTGGTAAGGCAGTCATTTCTTCTTTCCATCTGCTGTTTAGTGGCCACTGTTTTAGATATGAAGTCATAGAATTATCTGAGCCCAGATAGCTAAAGATTGCATATTGACTCCCCTTCTACATGAACAGGCAGTATTTTGATGTCCGTCATCATTTTTATTTGGATTTTAAAGAAATAATTTGACTTAATTTATTGTTAGAAACAAATTGTCACAGTGCCAGCAGCACTGTGCTAGGAAAAAAACATTTATTCATGTATTAGCTACTTTTCTTATGCTACATTTAAAAGTTGACCTATCATTTCAAAAATACCTTGTGAGAGAATCTGTAGGTCTTCATATTAAATATGACCCCTCAAAATATTCAGAAAAATGTGTTTAATGAAAAGTGAATGTTTTAAAACGTATTTTTTCCTTCATCAAATGACTCAACCTCAGCTCCTTTTAAAAAAGCCAAGGGGCTTATTAGCTACTATCGTCATCGTAGATCGAGTGCTGTTTCTGACTGTGTAAGAATGAGATCTGTTTTGGATTTCATATCCCCTCTAGTGTTACTGTTGCATCCTGTTTTGTTAGAATTGAGAAGAGATAACTGTTATTAAAGATCTTATCTCAAACATTATAATAAACTAGAGGTATATAGCAGCAAAATAACACATTTGATTTTAAACATAGAAAAGTTGTAGATTTATTACAACTGACTTCCTAAGTCATAAAACTTACTGAATAGAAAAAGACTTGGTAATACATCTGATTACTTGAAATTAGATGTCTATATAGAAAACATTTTATTTATTCTGTAGTTATTAAGAAATGTGGAGAGAGACTTGGTTCCAGAGCTTAATAAGCAAGAACTAAAAATACACTATTATCTGATATGTAACTAATAATCTTGTTAAATATGTTCAGATGTGTGTGTTTATAATTATGGCTAGCATGATTGATGATCTTTACCAAATAACTAATATATTTTATCTTATATTTTTAACATCTTATATTGCAGTACTACCAAGCTATGAAATGGTGTTGGAAACCATTTCAAAATAAGACATATTTTTCTGTATTGTGCATATTATATACTGATGAATCCTAAAATGTGTTTTGGCTTTCTTTTACTTTTTATGATATAAAGTCAGATACATTGTAAGGCTTTTCTATTGTAATTCTGGTCAAGAATTTGGGTTCATTACAATTTACTCCTCTTGGCTTTATCTGGGATAAAAATATACCTTATTTGTTTTATATTTGTTGTATAAAATTTATTTAGTATCGATTTTGTGTTTCATGTAGTGTAGTTTTGAAGGTCATTTTAAAAAGTTACTAAATATTTGCTAATATTGTATTCATGGGGAACTGTTCTAGAACTGCACATTGAAATTTTTTTTGGTATAAAAAATGAACTGTGCATTAGTAATTATTTAAGTAGTAATTGATGCAGTGTGCTAGTATTTTCTAAAAATCTCCTTTTTTAATTACAGATCTTCACAGGATAAAAGAACACTTCTTGTGAATTGTCAGAATAAGAGTCTTTCACAGTCATTTGAAAATCTTCTTGATGAACCTGCATATGGTTTAATACAAGTATGTTTCTTAAATCTATACTGTAATAATCTATTAATATAACTCCATTTTATATATTCCCTACCTCTCATCTTCTCAGAATACACAGAATGAGGCGCGTGTGTATGTGTGTAATCTTTATGGAATTATTATTTGTAATTTTCTAGAAATAATATGTTCATATTATTTGCAAGACCCAGAAGCTTCTTTTGTTCTTAGTTATTCTCTTAAGGCAATTTTTTCCTTTATTGTACTGAAATTGGACATCAGTAGATTTTTATTATCATAGATTTCATTGATTAGGCCAAGGGTCACAGGATAAGCCACTGTGAATTAATTAATGATCAATTCAGGCAAAAATATGATTTAAATATTTTACTTTTCATTTAAGTAGGTTGTTTTGGGGTCATGATAATCTAATTCCCCTAAAAGTATTTGAGTATGTTCTTGTATTTGGCTAAAAATGTGCACATAACACAGGCAAAAATAAAATTTGTTTATTTTCACTTAGAATACTATGTAAACTGAGATGGTTTATTCATTTCTTTATTTGTCCCAGCTCCTCTCTTGTTGGTTTTAAAGATGTAGAGATTAATAGAGTAAAGAGGGAACTTTTTAGGAAGAAAAAGAGTTAAAAACTATTTAAAATAGAAAATGAGGGGATAGTTTTTCTGATTGTCAAAATAATCGGTTATTTAATAAACAACTGTTTTTGCTAAATATGAGCAAGCAGTTTGGGCTTCAGAAGTAATCCTAGGATGTGTCAGTAGAAAAACCTTTTGCTGTTTTCAAGGACAGCACTGTTTCAGAACAAATTATTCTTGTCAGCATGATTTACTATTCATGTAATTAGATTAAAATGTCAGCCAATATTTAAATATTGTGAGCTTTTAAATTTAGCCATCAGATATTTTGTGTTAGACTAGTATGGTAGAGCACACTTCAAGAAATATTTTTTTTTTGTGAAGGCAGGACTGCTAGACAGAAGAAAGCTGTTGTGGGCCATTCACCACTGGAAAGTAAGCGCTGCATATATTTTGGATGTATGCAGATTGAATGAAGCCTGCAAATCATTTGCTTATCTGCAATTCAATCAGTAGCATTAACTTGCCATTTATTATGCTATTTTAACCAAATGAAAATGTTGGCTTAGAAAATTTAAATTTTTCTTCCAAGAAAGAAAATAAAATTTTAAGATAATCTTAGAACACTCTGTTTTAGTTCTGATTTCCCCCCTTTAAAAAACTTTGCTTTATTTCCCATGATGAAGTATTTTTATTCTTTATTTGAATTAATAATGCTAATATTTTTCTTCCTACTACATAGAAAATTAAAAAGGATCCTTATACAGCAACTATGGTAGGATTTTCCAAAGTCACAAACTACATTTTTGATAGTTTGAGAGGCAGTGATTCCTCTACACATCAACGACCACCTTCAGAAATGGCAGATTTTCTTAGTGATGCTATTCCAGGTCTAAAGATAAATCAACAAGAAGAACCAGGATTTGAAGTCATCACAAGAGTGAGTGGAGATTTATATTAATACAGCTCTGATATTTTAACAGGAGGATGTGTACTGAACACTATAGAAATTGAATTTTGGTGCTGTCTACTTCTTTCCCATAATCCATTCTTATAACTTTTTGCTGGCTAATATTATCTAACAGTTAATGCTTGTCCTGCCACCAAATTCTTGATTTGTTCTCCACCTTACATTTTCTCTATTAATCTTGCGTTTCTTTTCTTTGATTAACCTTTTGATAATAAACAGGTTGTTTGTTTTATGTAGCACATAGCAATGAATTAAGAGTGAGCCTTGCCTATTGCACTCAGTTCTGTTTCTCCGTTGTGTGTTTGCTCAGTAGGTATTAGTGGTAGCTAGTCAGGATAGTACTTTAGGGCTTTCATTCTCATTTGAATCTTTACATTTTTAAATGAGATGGGTTTTGGCTTTGAATTATGGCAAATCTTTATGTATGCTCAACAAGACTTTTGAATTTCCTACAATTCTAGGCTTGTACATAGTTAGAAAATCGTAAATATCTAAATTGTAAAAGGGTTTATCTTGCAAATGGCATTAGGTTGTTAAATATGAAATTTCCAATTTTGAATCAAAAGTATAGTTTATTATATCTCAAACAAGAAGCAGTACAATTAATCAAAGTATGCGCCTAAACTGTCAACACAGTTTTGCCACCTTAACGGTAGCTTATTTATGCCAGCAGCAAAGAAGCCTGGAGAGCAAGTGGCAGTGAAATCGCTAAAGGTATTTTCCACAGCTTGTTGAGAATTGAATATTTTTCCTTGCAAGAAGTGGTCTGAAGCCTGGAAGAAGTGATAGTCAGTTGAAGCGAGGTCTGGTGAATATGGTAAATGACAGAGAGTTTCCAAGTCCAGCTTCCTTAGTTTGAGCCAGCGATGTTTGTGCAAAATGTGGTTGAGTATTATCTCGCAGTAGGATTGTCCTGTCTCTGTTGAGGAATCTCAGCTGGTTAATCGCAAGCATTCTCATCATTTATCCAATTGGTTGCAGTAGACATCCACTGTAATCGATTGACCAGGTTTCGTGAAGCTATGGTGGATAATGCCAGTGCTGGACCACCAAACAGACACCCATTAGCTTTTTTTTGATGAATATTTGGTTTTGGACCATGTTTTGGCACTTCATCTTTATCCAACCATTGTGCCAAATGCTTGTGATTGTCAAAGAGCACCCATTTTTCATCACACATAACAATACAGTGTAGAAATGGTTCACCTTTAATGTTGTGACAGCAAAGAAAGGCAAGCTTTGAGATGATTTCTCTTCTGATGCTGGTTTAATTCATGCAGATCCCATCTGTCTAGCTTCTTTACCTTGCTGATTTCTTTCAAATGGTCTGATAATGTTGGAATAGTAACGTCAAACCCTTGCTGCTAATTCATGTGCAGGTTGAGATGTATTCACTTTTACTAATGCTTTCAGCTCATCATTATCCACCTTAGTCTCAGGTTGCCAATGTGGCTCATTTTCAAAAATAAAATTACCACACAGAACCTCTCAAACCATTGACGTACTGTGCGTTCATTAGCCACATCTTTTCCAAACACTTCATTGATATTTTGAGCTGTCTGTGCTGCATAGGTTCCTCAGTGGTATTCGTATTTGAAAAATAACAAGAATTTTTGAATGGTTTCACAAAAATTGCTCTAAAAACATTTGAAAGATAATCACAAACCAAACATGTTTGAAAGACTGAGGTTGTATTGAATACCTTCACAATAAAAATAAAACTGGAAGTGTCAAAGTGAAATGTCAGAGATATCAACTGTCAAACTTAGCACTTAAGGAAATTGGACATTTCATATTTAGTAACCTAACATTTTTAAATTACACATATCTGTTAATTGAATTAAAAGCTGTAAAAAAATGCCAAGTGGAGCTAATGGTCATGAATCAATTCTGAGAATTACAAACTTTAGTTCGAAAGAAAAGCTAATTTTAACATATGATTAATGGAATAATTATATATTCTTTCTTTTTAAATAATATAGTCATGGTCCCCAACCTTTTTGGCATCAGGGACCGGTTTCATGGAAGACGATTTTTCCACAGACCAGGCTAGGGGATGAGGGAATGGTTTGGGGATGATTCAGGCATATTACATTTATTGTGCAGTCAAACCTCTCTACTAATGATAATCTGTATTTGCAGCCACTCGCCAGTGCTTGCATCACTGCCTCAGCTGCACCTCAGATCATCAGACATTAGATTCTCATAAGGAGTGTGTAACCTAGATCCGTCCCATGCGCAGTTTACAGTAGGGTTCACGCTTCTGTGAGGATCTAATGCCACTGCTGATCTGACAGGCAGAGCTCAGATGCAAGCAATGGGGAGCAGCTGTAAATACGGATGAAGCTTTGCTTGCTTGCCCACAGCTCACCTCCTACTGTGTGGCCAGTTCCTAACAGGCCACGGGCTGGTAGCGGTCCATATCCCGGGGGTATGGACCACTGTAATACATTTTGAAGGTTTCTGATAGAATTTACATGTTGAATGTTCTGTACTTATGTAATTGAACCCAAAACAGCAAAGAACCCTTTTTTTTTAAAAAAGTAACAAATGTTTTTATTTTGTTTTTGAGATGGGGTCTTGCTGTGTTGCTCAGGTTGGTCTGGAACCCCTGGCCTCGAGCGATCCTCTCACCTCTGCCTGCTGAAGTGCTAGGATTACAGGTGTGAGCCACCGCGCCTGGCCAACAAATGTTTTTAGTCTATGGGATTTCATGTCTCTGAATTTGTAACCCAGTTGTGTGTTCAGTTAGGGGTATTAGAACTCATGTCTGAAAAATAGTATTTTAGATTTAGTTTCTATATACCTTGATTTCATTTCACTGGTTAAAGATTTACTTGTTGCTTATCTTCTTATTTTAGATTGATTTGGGAGAAAGACCTGTTGTTCAAAGGAGAGAGCCAGTATCACTAGAAGAGTGGACTAAGAACATTGATTCTGAAGGAAGAATTTTAAATGTAGATAATATGAAGCAGATGATATTTAGAGGGGTAATTTAAACACTCTACTATGGATTGTATCATAAACTGCTAGTATTCAGGGTTGTTTATATATTTTTTTTTTATGGGAAGAATGAACTTTTTTATTTCTTTGTTGAATGATGTCTTAAAATTCCTGGATTGAATGGGACAGAGTGAGGTGCTTATGATATCCTTGGTGGGGGGCTTGGGTAATGGTATACCCTTAAGCCTAGGGGAGGATATTCTTCCTTGCTTGAAGTTCTGTGGGTTATCCGAAGGAGGTACACACCCCAGTGGCATTCACCTTGTTTAGTAAGGTTTAGCCTGGAAAGACTCATCAGTCCCACTAACTGTTATATAATCTACTGTATACTTTGCGTTATTTAAGCTTTCTGGCAACTGCTTACATCTTTAGAATCTAGAAGTAAAAAACAAGGTAGTATTCACTGAATTGAACTATTTTAATGTGTAAAACTACCTCTTAAATATTAGTTTTCCTGTCTATTTATATGTAGGTTTTGTGAACTTATAGTATTGCCTTGTTTATTAATGTGTTTAATATGCGTGCTTTCTTCAGGGACTTAGTCATGCGCTGAGAAAGCAAGCATGGAAATTTCTTCTGGGTTATTTTCCTTGGGACAGTACTAAGGAGGAAAGAACTCAGTTACAAAAACAAAAAACGTAAGTAATGGTCTTTTGTGTGTTCATCAAAGAAATTCAAGTAAGCCACTCATACGAATTAATATAGGGTTTCTACATGAGGATTTGTAATAGACTAGAGAGTGGGAAATAATTTTATTGTCATCATTGTAATTTAAAAATTATGAATGTTGTAATTATTTCAAACCAGAAACACTTATTAGAAGGACTTTGTTGCAGTTATGTTGGTGAACATGTAAAAAGATTTTAAAAACTCCAGTTCCCTTGTACAAGCCTTTGCATGCTTGAAAGATAACTAATATTTACACAAACATTTTTAAATATATCTGATTCATCTTGATTCATTTTTACAGTTTACTATGAAGTTATAAAATTGGCTCTTAAGAGGTATATTTGCTCTTTAGATTAATTGCCTTTAAACTATTTTCCTGGTGCTCTTATAACATAAACTGATCATTCTTTTTTGGAAGAATATTTCCATTTTAAGTTATTTCTCAGATTTGAAAAGAAAAACAGACTAGCTTTCCAGATATACATCTTATTTCCAGTTGTCAGTCTAGGGCCTGTGATTTAAACCTACTCTTAAGTATTATGTGCATATTCTCTGACAGTCCTTTCTCTTTTCAACTAGTTTACCAATCCTTCTAAGGTATTTTTACATTAACAAATTTCTGTGATAAACCAGTTGGAAAATGGAACTATAATGTCACATTTTTTAAAGAAGTCATTTAGATTTGTAGTTATAATTATTCAGAAACTTTAGTGGTTAAAATGTAATGACTAGAATAATTTTAGATATAATTTAAAGGATTGACATAAATGTTTTTGTAAAAGCATGCCTAAAATTATTCTAGTAAAGTTTATCACATAAACTTTGTGACATGTATAAGGTTATTTTTTCCCTTTGTTTTTACTAATTTGTCATAATTTTAAACATTTCACTATCATGTTTATAAACTTATATCCCACTAGCATCATAAATGCTTTGATATACTGTTTATAGAAAAATCCAGTTAAATAATGTGAAAAATAAAGTTTTCAAATAGCTTTGTTTGGTGTCAAATTGTTTTCTATAGCGACGAATACTTCAGGATGAAACTACAGTGGAAGTCTGTCAGCGAGGAACAAGAGAAGAGAAATTCGAGGTTAAGAGATTATAGAAGTCTTATTGGTAATTTTTTCTTAACAACTTTGGAAATGCAAAAAAGGGGTTTACATTGACTTGTTGATAAGATTAAAGACATGCTACAGCATTAGCATTCAAAAGACAAATCATAATTAGAAAGTACATTGGAATGTGTTTAATGTTCTTGATTGTTCCTGTTCCAGTAGGCATATGAATTCAGTCAGTATATTTATAAGTACTGATATATTTAATTTTCAGTTCCAAAATGTGAATTAAAAAAAAGATGCTTTAACTTTATTTGCTTGTTGAATTTAACTTCATTTAAAAAAACTTTCATTATTAATTTGTGTTTATTATAGAAAATTAAGGGTACTATAGATGAGCAAAAATAAGAAAATAAAGATTAGTTTTATTTCTGTCACCCAGAGATAATTATGGTTAATAGGCTTTGGTTTATATTCCTCTAGACCTTTTCCTAAATATGCATATACTTCATTTTTTAAATTAAATAAAATGACTCTAGATAGTAAATTTTTGTTAGCATTCCAAAATAAATAAGTATGTCCCTGGGAATAGTTATTCTCTAAAAAAAAAAAAAATGCTTGATAGACTTTTATCATAGAAGCATTAGACTTATTTCCAAATAGTACTGTGTTGTATAGGTCTTACAGTAAAGACCAGGTTGGTATAAGTTACTGAAGGAAGCATAGTTGCTGCTGTGCATGTTTACCTGACAAGTTTCAGTTCATAATCTTCATTTTCAGTTGAGAAAACCAAAATATTGAGAGCATAAATGACTTGTTCAGGGTCACATGGTTAATAAATGTGCAGAGCCCAGTTTTAATGTTCTTAACTATCTTATTACACTGTCTCTATGTAATTTTAGGATAGCTTTGGATAGTAGTGAAAGTTAATTTTGCAGTTCTTATATGCTATTTGAATTTGTTTATCTATAGCTTCATAAATAAAGATAGGGGATGTGTTATGATCACTACCGCAGCCACCACCACCACCCTCTCATGGAATAAGGATTTCTCTAAATTAATTTAGAAAGCCCAACGTAACAGACTGGTTTTATAGATTTTGTAGACATAAAGACAAGTGCTGAGATCTTTTTGGCAATACTACTTTTGATTGAAAAAGAACTTAATTTTTCTGCAAAATAAATTATACCAGCGTGAATTGTGTCCTTCCTCTGGTTAAGGCAAAAGGTTAAGGGTTCTGAGTCATGCAGTTTTATCTAAAGTTTCCAACTGAAATTTCTTGCATTTTCAGTTTCAGCAGGAAAAATGATAATGGACTTTTTCATCCTGCTTGAACATAAAATATTTGAACTGGAAGGGAACTTATAGGTCAAATAATTCTGTGTTTTAAGACTTTTCTCTCCACATGCCATATCCTCTTCCCTTTATATCAAGCAATAATGATGATGTGATCTTCTCAACCTTTCCAGGACACTGATAGAAAAATTTAGATATTTTAAATCTGCATAGTATAATCTGAATGGAGTCTAATTTGCTCATTTTTAGCAGATAAAATTGAAACCCAGTAAAGGTTAGTAAATTGTCTTAAGCCATCCATCCAGTTAGTTCCATAGCCCAGACTCATTCATACTCAGATCTAATTCTTAATTAAGTGACCTTTCAACTATACTATGTTTTCTACCAGTAGAAATACATAAAATAAGTTAGTTTTAAAGCATTATTTTTGTATAATACTTTTTTCTAGAAATATTTTTTAGGAATGATTACTGAAAGCTCTTTTGGGGGTGGATATTAGTTTACTTTATTAAAAACAAAGCTATACAGTAAGCTGTAGGCCTTGTGGATCATGCCAAGAAGTTGGATTTTACTTTAAGTATATTGAGAAACTACTGGAGCATTTTAAAATAAGAATATCTTGTTTATGTTTTGAAATCATTTTTATTGCTGTCTGGTAATGAATTTTGAGTCAAGATAAGAGTAGGAATAGGGAGATGAGTTAATAGAAGTCCAAGCAAGAGATGGTGGTAGTGGAGATGCAGAGAAGTATATGGATTCAAGTTTTATTTTGGTGATAGAATTGATAAGACTTTCTGATGTATTAAATGTGGGATGTGAAGGGAAAAGAGAAGTCAAAGATAGGACTCAGTTTCTTGAAATTGGGTGGTTGGTAGGAGTTGCACACTTACTCAGATGAGCAGAATTGGGTATGGTGAAATTGAATTAGGTATTAATTGTATATACCTCAAAGTGAGCTATACAAATGGAATGTCAGGTAGCTAGTTGAACAGTCTGGAGTGGTCTGGTAGGAGATATAAATTTGGGTGTTATCAGTATAAATATCCATGGAAATAGATGATGTCACCTAGTTAAGAAGGCCCAGGAATCTCAGTCTTTAGAGCAATGGTTTTTAACCTTGGCTACACATTAGAATCACCAGGGGATCTTTTTGAAAATCATATTGATTATTTTAATCATTCATATCTTCAGTCATTCAATAAATATTTACTTAGTGCTTGTCATGTACTAGGCTTTCCTCTAGGCACTGGGGATTCATCAGTGAACAAAACAGGCAAAATTCTTGCCCTCAAGGAGCTTCCATTTCTGTGGGAAAGAATAGACAGTAAACAAGATAAGTAAGTAACGTGGTATGTTAGTGATAAGTGATAAATAGAAAAATAAGGCAAGGAAGAGGGTTAGGACATTTGTGTACGATGTTACAGTTTTTTGTTTGTTTGTTTGTTTGTTTTTTGAGACAAAGTCTCACTTTGTTGCCCGGGCTAGAGTGAGTGCCGTGGCGTCAGCCTAGCTCACAGCAACCTCAAACTCCTGGGCTTAAGCAATCCTCCTGCCTCAGCCTCCCGAGTAGCTGGGACTACAAGCATGTGCCACCATGCCCGGCTAATTTTTTCTATATATATTTTTAGTTGTCCAGATAATTTTTATTTCTATTTTTTAGTAGAGATGGGGTCTCACTCAGGCTGGTCTCGAACTCCTGACCTCGAGTGATCCACCCGCCTCAGCCTCCCAGAGTGCTAGGATTACAGGCGTGAGCCACCGCGCCCGGCCCAATGTTACATTTTTAACTTGGGCACCAGGGAAGGCTTTTACCAAGAAACTGATATTTGAATAGAAACTGAAAAAGGAGTGGGGTGAGCTATGCAGATACATAGGTGAAAGGCATTCCAAGCTGAAAGGAACAGTAAGTGTTAGACTTGTTTTCTGCTTCAGGACCTTTCCACGTTTGAAGTATAGCATGGAGGTGAGTGTGGCTGGAATGAGTTGATAATGTCAGAGAGGGAATGGTGGACAATTAGATGCAGATCACATAGAACCCTTCTAGGTCATTGTAAAGACTTAGGCCTTTACTCTGAAGTGAGATGGGAAGCCAGTGGAGGATTTTGAGCAGAAGAGTGGCATGATCTGATTTATGTTTTAACAAATCACTTTGGCTGCTGTCTGGAGAATAGTTGTAGGAGGGCAAACATAGGAGGAAAGAAAAAGACCATTTGAGGCTATTGCTGTAATTCAGGTGAGAGATGATGGTTGCTTGATCCAGGGGGCTAGCAGTTGAGTGGGTGAGATTTGAATAGAGACTTGAAGAAACAGGGGTTATATGCTATACAACTGTCTGGGTGAAGGGCATTCTGGGTGAACAGCAAGGTCTAGACTTGTTTCTGCCTCAAGGCCTCTGCATGTTTGAAGAAGAGCAGGAGACCAGTGTGACTGGAATGGAGTTATTCTGGGTAAGCTGTGGAGTGAGTTGGGCAGGAGATCTTAATGTTGGTTTCTATATGTATTTTGAAGGTTTAACTGATATGTCAGTGTCACATAAGAGAAGCAAAACTCAAGGATGACTCCCACGTTTTTAGGACGAGCAGCTGGAGGAATGGAGTTGCTGTTTGTTTACTAAGATGGAAAAATCTATGAGAAGCAAGTTTAGAAGGGAATATTTGGAATTTGGTTTTGGACGTTAATTTTGAGATGCCTATTGGATGTCTGCAAGTTAATATGTAGAAGTGGATACATAGTGCTGGAATTCAGGGGAGAGGTAGGGGCTGGAGAAGAATTCAGGGGTCATCAACATAAATGGTATAAGACTATGTGAAACTGTGAATTATGAAACTAGGTGAAATTGCCAGGGGAGTAATATAGTTAGGAAAAAAGAGGCCCAGGAATTGAGCCTTGAGGTACTTTAGTTTATAAGTAGGAAAAAGAGAAATCAGAAAAGGTGACTGAAAAAAGAGCTAGATACAAAGAGGGAAAATAAGTGTTTGATCTCCTAAAACACAAGTGAAGAAAGTATTAATATTTCAAGAAAGGGTGACTGCGAAGTCAAGTAAGATGAAGAATTGACCATTGCCTAGAGTAGCAAGGAGATCACTGAAGATTTGAATTAAAGAGGAATTTTGATGGATTGGTGGGTGTGACCACCTGGTTGGAGTGAATTCAAGAGAGAATGGAAGAAGAGGACTTGGAGACAATACATTCAGCTCTTTGAAGGAATTTTGCTCTAAACAGATGGAAAGAAAATGGGGCATCATCAGGTAGAGGGAAAAGTAGGGTTCAAAAAGGTTTTTATGATGATGAAAGAAACAATAGTATGAATGCTATAGGAGTGGTCCAGTAGAGAGGAAAAACTAATGAAACTGGAGAGGGAGATAAGAATTACTAGAGTCCTTGGATAGGGTGAATCTAGGGGACGGATCTCAAGCACAAGAGGAAGGGCTGGTCTTAGCCATGATCATTGAAACTCATTTAAAATGGTAGGAGAGAAGGGAGACCCAAATACAGTTATGTGGTTATAATAGTGGGAACCTATGGAAGTTCTCTTTAGATAATTTCTGTTTTCTCAGAAATAGGAAGCCAGATCCTCACCTGAGAGCTGGGATGTGGGAGAAGATACAGGCTTGAGGAGAAAGGAGATGTAAAATAGTTACATGGATAGGGAGTGTAAATGGATGGGGAAATATAGTATGATTGCCAGGCAGCAATAAAATGGAGTCAGTCAGCGTGGTTGTGTTTTTCTTCAGCCTTTTGAGCTACATCCAATTCTGGAGAGTGGGATTTAACTAGGGCTTTTTTTTTTTTTTTTTTTAAACTTAAGTACTTATTTTCTTTCTAGAAATATCTTACAAAATATCATTTTTTATTTATCATTTTTGATCCTTTTTCTGTTTTTTGCCTGATTTGTCATTACTAAATATCTATATAAAAAGAAAGAAATACTGATAGTTCATGAGGGTACAAATAACTTTTTACTATATTTAAAATACCTGTTAAGGCAGATATTCTATATTGACATTATGACTATGTAAATTGTGCTTGAGTTAATAAAATTAAGCACCTCTTTAACAGCTGTGAAATGAGATTGAAACATTTTGACATTTTTAATTGAAATTTTATATTTATAGCATGAGTGGTTTGGGTATTGCTTTTTCTTATTTGAGAAACGTATCCACAATTCTGTAGATATTTGCATCCTTTTTAAAAATCAGATATAATGTACAGGAAGCTAGACCATTGTTCTAATAATTTTTTTAAATGCCCTTACGGAATCTAAGCTCATGTCATCTTCTATATTGTCATCTCTTTGTAAGAGTTTTGAGAAATTTTTCACATTACTCAGTTTAATAAGGGTGAAGGCAGTCATAGCTTTTAAACAGAATTGATAAAGAGCATATTAATCATTTCAAGTTTCTTTAAGTTATTTCTTCCTAATTTACTGAGGGTTTCAGGTTTGGGGAATGCCTTTTTAGTTGTAAAGTCTGCACTTAATAGACATCAGTGTTTGGGAATTGAATTGTCAATACAACCTTGGACACACTCATGCTGATGTTTCAAAATCTGTGTTTAATGTTGTGAAGTCATTTCTAGCAAAGTGTGGATTTTAATTTTTATAAAGTTAAAATAAATTGCTGATAATGATATCTCAACTGAGTGCTGTATATATGAAAATAAGGAAGTAATTTGTCCTAAAGATGATTATGGAACATGAATGACAAAGAAGTTGATACTTAAAATGAATGATGTAATTGTGAATGAAACAAATACCTTTGATGACGTTTGATTGGATAGTAACTTTTTTATTACTGTTTTCAAGTACTGCTATCACATGCATTAATGACTGGCATTTTTATCACTAACTAATGTGAATTATGACTTAGTATTGCTTTTAATTCATTGAAAATGTTTCCTACTATGCAATTAAAAGGTTTCTGTGTTTAGATAAAAATTGAAAAATATTGAAAAATCTGCCCATGAGGAGGTGGACTGATTTTTGAAAAATATTCCAAAATGTTACTTTATTGAATATTTGAAATGGAATTTGATGAATTTTTCTTACATGAAATAAAGCTTAGCAAGAGAATGAAATTAATGGCAAGAAAAAGAATTCTAACTTTTAAGATGTAAGCCTCATAAAATCTGTTGTTTGAAAGGTTTTTAAATATGTGATGGTTTTCCTTTTCAGAAAAAGATGTTAACAGAACAGATAGAACAAACAAGTTTTATGAAGGCCAAGATAATCCAGGGCTGATTTTGCTTCATGACATTTTGATGACCTACTGTATGTATGATTTTGACTTAGGTAAGTGTTCTTTTTGTTTAAGTAAAGTCCTAATTTAAAAAGATGTAAATATATTTACTTTAGAATTTAAATTTATTAACCAGTTAGACATTGGTAATAGCTCTGTGGCCTAATTTTTATAGCAGTTGTTCCACAGGGGACTGGAAACATAAGGCTATCCTTCCCAACCAAGGAGTCCTGGGTTGCTGCAGCAAAGTCTCAGGGCACTGTGGAATATTTTAAATTCTTGAGGGAATTATAGTGACATCTGTAGGACAGTGCTCTAACTACTTGCTGAAACAGTTAAAGGTTTTAACATTAGATCACTACATACCTTTTGATGAAGTTATATCTTTGCAAAGCTGGGTTTTTTAGCCTTGCTGTGATAAGCAAGTACTGTGTAAAAATAAATGAGGATGGTGGTATCCAGTTGAATTTCAAGGTTTGAAAGTAGTTCTTAACACGTGCTAAGTTCATAGGACATAAATACTCAAGAAGTTGTTGAGACCTAACTGCTTAATAAATGGAGCTGTTATTTCTTTGAGACTAGGAGTGTCTTGGAAAAAATTACTGAGACATTAAGGCTTCTGTGAATTGAAAAAGTTTAGGAACCATTATTTGATATACTTTTTCCTTTGTGAAGAAAAATACTGATTTGAAATCTTAGACAAGCAGTACAGATAATTTTATAGGGCATGTAGAACTCACTCTCTTTCCTTGATAAGTCTTTCTACCAAGATTGGATTGTAAGGACTGGTGCTGGAGGCAGAAGTGGGAAATTGCATGGGGAAGGGATACTAAGGGGTAGAAAACTCTTGAGGGGCAAGAGAACTGAGTTGTTCTTTAAAGGACCAACAAATTCCCTAACCATCAACCTTTAAATAAGTATGAATAATAGAAAAGTTTCTCAGTTACCTGCCAAGTGAGTGGCTCCCAGCTAGAGGACAGTAGAAATAGATGTTTTCCAGATGACTTTAGTAGAGCTTAAGACATCTTTTGGAGAAGGTGACTGGATACTCAGCACATTAAACCCAAGTGAACTTTGAATTATGGGCACATTTTCTTCCCTGTTTTTGTCTATGAGAATTCCTCCTGGCTTCCTATATGTAAGTTAGGAGAATCTACAGCCTTGGGGACACGTGTGGCCTTCTGGATCCTTGAGTGTGCCCTTGTGACTGAATCCAAATTTTACAGAACAAATCCCTCTTCAAATTGGATCATTGAAAGAATATTGGTTGAGTGCTTTTTAGGTTACAGAGTCATACTGTCATACTTGATTTGATTATTATTTTAATGCTAATAGCAGCCTTTTGAAGAAGTGGGGAAATCATCCCAAGTTTATGAGGAAGGTTATATTGACTTAGAGAGTGATTCTCAAGGTTGCACAAGTAGTAAATAATTCGTCTGGGAGTAGAGACCCAGGTCTTTTTTTTTGGAACTAAAAAAGGACTTTATTGAGGGCAAGAGGATGCAAACATATAAAAATCAAAAGCTTATCTGGCATTTAAAGAACTTTTCTTTCTCTGCTTGTCAAATGGGAGGTGGGTTTTATTTGTACATTTTCTAAGGGTCCTGATCTGCTCACGAGATCCTTATACAGGGAGAAGCTGTGGGGCAGATTTCTTAAGCAATCCTTTGAGAGAACTCTTATCAATCAGGGTAGAGTAATTGCTCAGTTCTGCCTACTTCTTTCCTTTCTGCTTCATGTGTACTACAAAATAATCGTTGCATGCAATGGTGAGGCCTGCAATTAGGGAAGAGAAGCTCTGGAAGCCCACTTTGCCATCTCGGCACTGGTCCAGGTCCTTCATTATTTTGTCCAAGGCCAGAGGGTCTTTTTGATTTTCCAAAAATCCAGGGAACTCCTTTTCCATGAGTACTCTTAGGTCATCCTTTGTTAAGAAGCCTTTATCCCCAGCAAATTTGTGAAATGTAAACATCATGGTTTCCATGGCATGTTCCATTTGAGATGGCATTTTGGTGAGGTCTGTTGAAGTCTGGGCCGTGGGGCGCGGCGCGGATGCTGGGTGAGCTGGGATGTGGGGCGGCAAGCGGAGCGTGGCAGGCGGCGAGCGAGACCCAGGTCTTTATTGCAGGCTGGCATTCTTAGCTCTGCATCTTTAGTACCCCAACCCGTTGGCATTTTAATTTCTGTTACCACTGTAGGGAATAGAACCATGGGCCTTGGGAACAGGAGGCATTGTGCCCCATTCTCTCAGATGGTAATTTTGAGTTAGGAATTCACATATACTCTATAGCATGAGTTTCTGAATGCTCAATTTTATTAGGCCATGGTCTCAAAGCAGCTAACTAGATAACTTGCGATTTCTATTTGTCTATACTAATGCCATGCTCTTTCTATCCAGGCATTTTATTATATTTATTTTTTTGAGACAGAGTCTCACTCTGTTGCCCAGGCTAGAGTGCTGTGGTATCAGCCTAACTCACAGAAACCTCAAACTCCTGGGCTCAAATGATCCTCCTGCCTCAGCCTCCCAAGTAGCTGGGACTACAGGTGCTCACTACCACACCTGGCTAATTTTTTGTTTCTATTTATAGTTGCCTGGCTAATTTTTTCTATTTTTAGTAGAGACAGGGTCTGGCTCTTGCCCAGGCTGGTTTTGAACTCCTGAGTTCAAGCTGTCCTCCCACTGCGGCCTCCCTGAGTGCTCGGATTATAGGCATGAGCCACCATGTCCAGTCCAGGCACTTTAGTTATCTGAAACAGTCAAGGTTCCCACTAATAACTCTGGCCTTATGAGAAGCTAAGATACTTTTTATGAAAGCAGTAGACCACATTTCTTGCCCTTTACTCATAGCAGAGCAACCTTGGCTGTAAATTTACTCTTTCTTATTGGTGATTCTATCATGTTGAGTTATTTGGCTTCTTAACCTATAGGTGAGGTACAGGTGTATTTGTATTGAATACAATCTTGTTAACAGTGAGAAAGGAGATAAAAATTATCAAAAGCAGGCAGAAGATCTTAAGGATGAGTGATTTTTAGTGAGTGTAAATGCATTATACTTCAGGAAATATCTATGGGAGGTGTCTTTTTTTTTCCTTTACATTGTATGCATTATGATGATCCTGAATAATCAATAAAAGGTTAAATCATACTCAAAATACTGTGGGTACTAAGGCAAGAGAGTGGTTTTTTTAATTGATTTCCAGCCCCCACAATCTTTTTTTTTTTTTAGTATGATACTCTAAAGGGGGAATAAGCTTCAGTTACCTGGAAAATTGACCTGTATGTAGATTAAATTTTTCTTTTTAGTGTAAGAAAATGTACACTAGGATAATAAGGAGTTCATTTTTCACTGAAACAAATTTGCTATGAAAGTAATTTTAGGGAACTGCCTTAGAAATTGTAGTAATGCTGATTAAGATGTGCGTCAGTCAGCACTAGTGCAGAATCTGAGTGTCACTGAATGCTAATTTAAACAGCTTTAATCTTTCTTTAATTAAAAGGAATTTGTACATTAATTCCACCCTCACAACCCATGACATACCCCACAGAACATCATGTATAAAATAAAATAGATTAAAGGCAGCTAGAACACGAAGATTAATTTGACTACTTGCTTCAGCTCAGACGTACTGAAGAAATGTGGTAGTGATCCCATATGAAAGCTGAAGACTTAAAGTATTAAATTTGCTTCTTAGAAATTTTTATTCATTATAACTTAATAATAAAGCACGCTTTCCAGAGGAATGGTGCTTTGTAAATCTTTTGAATAGTACACTTTGAAATATTTGTCATAGACCATACGCAGTCAGACCCGGTAAAGTATTTAGTATTCTTTTGCACTTTGTTGAATTCAGATTAGATTTCTTTCATGTTTTAATTGGTTTAGGCTTTATATTTGTCATTGATTTCACTGTGTCAGTGCCAGGTAGGAAAGTTCTGGTGATAAGAAACTTTTTGAAGTTTTCTTCCAAAACAGGCAGAGTGATGTATAAACTGTGTATCATTTCTAATGGAAATATCTACTCTCCCTTTTAAATATATCTTAAATGGCTTAGGTGCAGATAAGATTTGGGTGAATAAAAATGTAAGCTTTAGAAATGAAAGACTGTATTTTCACAGACTTCGTAAGCTACCATTGAAAAATCTCTCTAATTTTAATAAATGTATAAACTTTACAAAGTTGAATGATAATGTGTAAGTGAAAAGGCTTAATATAAGCTCTTGTCCCTTTGTTGGTTCAAAATCTGTCCTTAAGTCTGAAATCACATTGTAAAGCAAGGAAATTGAGGGTTTTATAAAAGAGAAATTAAAAAAAACCCAGTAAAACCCAAGAAGCTTGACATGTTCAGATGAAAAGAAAAACTAACACTTTTTAAGTGAGGGGTCTGGTTCCTTAACTTTTCAATTTTTCTTTCAATCAAGGGCTCTAGTTGGTGTCACAGTTGAGAAATTATAATAACATCAAGAGAAAGACAGTTAAAGTGGTCGCTTTAGGCACAAAATATTGATTGGATTAAACCAAGTTGCTAGCATTGGTTGAGAGTAACAAGAAAAGAAAGGAGACAGGGACATAGTTAATGACTATTTAGAAGAGGTTCATAATTCTGTTTGTGACTCCTTTTGTTTTAGTCACCAGTGGTCTGATTGCTAAGGCAATTGGACCCTTTTCAGTTCTTATTTTACTTGGCTTATTCATAGTAGTTTGGCACTGTTGACCACTCTGGGCTTTTAACTTTCTTCTCCTTGATTTTTGCAACATTCTCCTCCCTTGATTTTTTTCCTTCCTTCTCTGACTGTTCCTTCTCAAATCTTCCTTTGAGTATGTACTCTTACATTTGATGTTCCTCTGGGTTCTCTTTTCACCTGTCCTCTTTCTCATGATGGTCTTGCACATTATTTTTTTATATTACCTATTCGTTATAGTGATATCTACACTAAGACACATAGTGGAAGCTATATATCTGCTTGACATCTCAATCTAAAGCAACTCATCTTTCTCACCTGATTACTGGACTTCCTCCTTTATGTTCTTTTCTTGGTGAACATCAGTATTTGCCCATTTCTGAATCCAAAGGAAGATACAGTTTTAAGTGAAATGGTGGTAATATGCACAAGAGGATACATAAAGCTTAGGTTTTCAGCGACTTTTTTTTTCTATTTTTAGGATATGTACAAGGAATGAGTGACTTACTTTCCCCTCTTTTATATGTGATGGAAAATGAAGTGGATGCCTTTTGGTGTTTTGCCTCTTACATGGACCAAATGGTAAGAACAGGGATTCCTTCCTTTAATCAAACTGATTTTGACAATTTTAGATGTATAGTCTTAATATTAGATTGATTTTTAAATTTAGCCAACTATGATGGAACTTAAAAAATTACTCCATGCCTCTTGACTTCTTTACTTTTTTTTTAAATAGTTTTTCAAGAAGCTTAGAAATACTGGCATTATTTGTAATAGAAAAAGTAGATATGTGCCTGTAGTACAGGAATAATCAAGATTTAATATTGGTAAATGCTTATATTCTACAGAAGAGCCATGAGTCATTATAGAATATTGATGAAATAGATGAGCTCAGTTTTGTGAAGTAGTTGAATTTTCATATTATCTGTTTCAGACATAAAGCTTAGTCATGCCAAGTAATATCCTTACCTTTTATGAATGTTTTGGATTTTGTTACTATAATGTAACTGATTTTTCTCCAGATGTGTTTGAATTATTTGTAACTCTTGACACTTTCTTAGTAATTCATTGTTGTTTTCCAGAAGTATGTGATTATTTGAATTGAACTATGTCTAAATATATATATTAGTAACATTTTATCTATTATCATTGCTATATCTTTGAGACAGAGTTCTAGGATAATATTGCAGAGAGAGTATGAACACGGAAATAAAATAGAAAAGTCTTCTTAAGCAATCTATTAGGAAAAAAAAGCTGTGGGGATAAGAGTAGATAAAGGCATATGAAATCCAAAGATCTTACTACATAGGTCACTGTATTTTTTCAAAATAAAACTAATATACATGATGCTGAGCCTTTATGTCAGATATTGAAATGGCTTGCTTGCAAGGGCATAATAAACTCCCTTGGATCTGTAACCATCTAAAATATTTTTCTGTAATAATAGGTTTTAACTCAAGGTTTCTGGGATACTAATGTGAAATTTGGAAGTGGTACCCTTCTCTTTTTTATTTACTTCTGTTCTTCCCCTTTTGCTTGCCTATTTTTCTTTCCTCTTTAAATTTTTCCCATTTTTGTCTATTTCTTCAAGTCTCTCTTTTTTTAAAAAAAATTTATTTTTAAATATTATGGGTACATAAGAGTTATATATATTTATAGGGTACATGTGATGTTTTGAAACAGGAATACAGTGTGAATTAATCAAATCAGGGTAATTGGGGTATCCATCACCTCAGGCATTTATCATTTCTTTGTATTAAGAACATTCCAGTTTCACTCTTTTAGTTATTTTAAAGTATACCATAACTTATGTTGATTGTAGTCACTTTGTTCCTCAAGTCTCTTTTCCACGGTTTCAACTTGTTCTCACTTCTCTTAGTTTTTTTCCGAATGTATATTTGGTAAGATTTGATAGTTTAAAATGTTCTTTTACTGTTAAATTCATAAATATTCAACTTAGTCCTTTGCCTTAAATTAATGTTTTTGGATTATTTGGAGGGATTTTCAGTTGCTATAATCTGGTAATATCATAGTTTGTTTTCCTTACCTTTTTGATTGATTGACTTGCCTGCCTCCTTAGTTCCAATTACTACCAAGTACTCTAGAAACCTGAGGCATTTGTTATAAAGGTCTGTACAACCGATACTAATTACATAAAAACTGTTTTCTGCATTCCTTGTGTTTTTGTTTTTTATCCTCTTTTCACTAGAGCTAGTATGTTCCTTAATGAAGGGATGTTGTCTTTGTTTCACTGGTGGTAGCATACCAGAATTTTCCTAATGCTTGACATGAGGTTATTCAATAGATTTTTGTAGAATAAACACATGAATCTTTCCCCAGGGCTTAATGTAAACCTCTATAATAGGTATTCTGAAATAAAAAAAAAACTAACATGAACGTGCTGCATTTAGTTTCTTTTGCGATAATAGTTTTCATTAAAACTAAGCCAATATTGACATGTTCAAATATATTGGCATGTAATGCCACATACATATATGCATATATACATACACATGTGTGCATGTATTTAGGTCTCATGTAGAAAGACTACTTTCTGAACATGTGTGATATATTTTATAGTCTACTTGTCATTTTTTTTGTGTGAAAAAGATTCAATTTCTTTGTTCTATCTTTTTCACAGTAAATGTTCTGTGTTTGCCTTTTCCATTGAATATGTTCTGGGGAGCTTTCTAGTCTTTATTCTAAAAAGATCTCTTCTTAGTATATTGCCTGCTAATATTTTTTTAAATAATATTTTTTTAAAATAATATTTGGATGAGGGCAATATGTGGCAATCAAAATAATCTGTATGATTATTTTTCACTGCATTGCTATTGTTTTGGCATCCTTAAATCTGTGCTGCTGCTTCTTGACTCCTTGTTTTTATTTTACAGCTTTACTTCATGTAAGTTTTTACTACTTTTGTGATGGCTGAACCTAATGTCCATAAATTTACTTCTGTTGATATTTACTCACATCTAATGTAGGTCTAGGTGTAGACTTTGTTATTATGGAAATATTCACAAAGTATAAAGATCTAATGAACTTATACCCATCATTCCATATAGTTTTCTTCCCTCCCTTTGTTCTCCACATCTCTCTATATATGTGCACACACATGTATTTATTTACAGGTACAGTTGAAGCCCTTGGTATATCCATTGTTGATCCCACTTCACCTCATCTAGGAAAAATTGTTTTGCAGTTAGTGTCTGTTGTTTTGAGAGTGTTTCTTTTTTTATATTAGAATGGGTAGCAATGGCTCATCCATGTTGGCACTCCCAAATCAACTCTAGTCTTTGGCTGTGTCACAACAAAAATTATCCTAAGAGAGTTAATTCTGCCATTCCCCTACAGGTCCCTCTAGTAAATGTGGACAAACTATATCCAGAAGCCATGAGATAGTCTATTAAAAAACTAGTTTTTAATTCATTAAAGCAAAGCAGCTTATTGGGAATTAGCAGCCTTTAATGTTTTTTTTAATCAAGAATGATTGTTTCTTGGCCGGGCATGGTGGCTCATGCCTGTAATCCTAGCACTCTGGGATGCCCAGGCGGGAGGATTGCTTGAGCTCAGGAGTTCAAACCAGCCTGAGCAAGAGTAAGACCCCATCTCTACTAAAAATAGAAATATATAGCCGAGCGTCGTGGCACGTGCCTATATTTCCCAGCTAATTGGGAGGTTGAGGCAAGGGAATCTCTTGAGCCCAGGAGTTTGAAGTTGCAGTGAGCCATGATGACACCACTGCACTTCAGCTGGGGCAACAGAGTGAGACTCTGTCTCAAAACAAAAACAAAAACAAAATTGTTTCTAATCTGTTAGTTGTTCTAAAGCACTATTATTGTACTCTAAAACTTTTCACAAGGATTAGGGCCGTAGGTTACCGTGGAGGGGTGTGGGCCACATGAGTTAGAGGGATCAGAATCATTTAAGCAGCCTTTCAAAGCATTTGTTTTATTGCCTCTTGGCCCCTTGACTCAAGTATTGGTAGGGAATCTACTCAACTTTGAAGATTGTTTAGAGCATGTAAATAAACCCCAGTAATTCTCAAACTTTGTGATCTCAGGACCCCTTTGCACTCACATGGTATTGAGGACCCCAAAGAGCTTTTGTTTGAGTTATATCTATTGATATTTATCATGTAAAAATTAATACTGAGATTTATAAATATTTATTTATTAAAAAATAAACCTATTCCACCGTAACATACATCACATTTTTTAATGAAAAGTAACTTTTCCAAATGAAAAAATTTACTGAGAAGAGGGATTGTTTTAAATTTTTCATTTTTAAAAATGTTTGGTTTAATAGAAGACAGCTGGATTTCACTATCTGCTCCTGTAGTCAGTGTGTTGTGATATCACACGTCATATAGCCTTTGCATTTGTGAGAGAATTAAAGTATGAAATCCAAATAATGTTTTAGTATTTTCATGAAAATGGTTTTGACCTTACAGATTCCCTAATGTCATCAAACATAAGAAGTAATTAATTAATTCTTTAAAATGAAGTACACGTTAAAACTAAAGTTAATTTTAATGATGGAAATAATTTGATAAATGTTTATTTCCCAAATGTCTGTTCCTTTCACCAAGTTTTTAATGCTTTGTGAAAAATAAGTGTGTCAGTCGTTCGCTATGCCTGCGTTCTTCATTTAAATCAGATGAATAGAGGGAAAAAAATAATCCTTAGTTTGAGACCAAGGATTCTCTCTCTTTACCCGCTTTTTAGTGTTGCTTTAGCTTTTAGCTGTGTATTTTTTAAGATAACCAGTGTGGTATAAGTCCAATATTTGTCCTCAGACATCATGTTTTAGTTATCAGTGAGTATGTATTATAAAATATTTATTAAATATTACTTGCATTTTAACAATTATTTCCTTTTAAAGCATCAAAATTTTGAAGAACAAATGCAAGGCATGAAGACCCAGCTAATTCAGCTGAGTACCTTACTTCGATTGTTGGACAGTGGATTTTGCAGTTACTTAGGTAAGTTTAATGAATCAAAACTATACCCAGCAAATTGTAGGGCAATGCACAGAAAAAAAATGTGAAGAACTCTTTTAAAGAAATACATACTCTACTGCTATTTCTTTGAGGAATAAAAGTGTGGGACCAAACTATCTTTGTATAATGTTGTCTTAAAAATTTGATTCATAAAATGTGTTTTTTATTCGGTGGTTTTAAAAAAGAAAAGTTAGCCTACAAATTTCAAATGTTTCCTTGAATTGTTAGAAAGCAAATTTCAAATGTTTCCTTGAATTGTTAGAAAGAATTGTTAGACTTTCAGTTGGCTAAGATGTGTAGAAAAATTTGAGTTTGAGAAAGGTCACTGTATTCTGACCTAATTAGCATTAAAAAAAGCTATATTTGTATTTTTTTTCTTTTGTATAGAATCTCAGGACTCCGGCTACCTTTATTTTTGCTTCAGATGGCTTTTAATAAGATTTAAAAGGGAATTTAGTTTTCTAGATATTCTTCGATTGTGGGAGGTGAGTTCTTAAATTATTATACAAATATAATATTTATTATGGAAAGAAACAGTTTATTCTGTAGAGTATAAATGGATTATGATAGCCTAACTGAAATTTCTAAGGCAAGTATTCCAAAATTTTGATGGATTTGTAGCCTCTCTTTAAAAATTAATGATCTCAAATCTCAAAGTGAATATCTGGTCTTTTGGAGCTTCTTTCTTCAAATCACAATCCCTATGAGATTTGGGGCCAAGAAGTATCGTAGAATAAGTTCTTTAGACCATTTGCTGCTTGTGTTCTTTTTTTGGGAAACTTGACTTTGTGTTAGGCTCTGCGACATCTGGTGTGGAGAGAATTCATTATCATGTTTTTGGTGTACATCCTTTTATTTCATTTTTTAACCCAGGACAACTCTTAATGAAAAACAGAAAATCATTTTGTATTTTCTTCTGAAGTATCTGTTAATAACAGATCAGTGTGCTTTTTAGTAGAATATCGATATAATGACTCATTGCTGCCTTATGTTTATAAACACTAAGGGATAATAGAAATTCTCCTAAGGAAAGACTGGGGAGACAATCCATTTGGATAATAAACACACCTAGATACAGTGGAACCCTGGTGCCCTCTGAGGCTTTTACAGCTGGAAATCTCTTCCTATACTGTTGATGACTCTGCTACCAGTAGACAAGGGGATATGCTGACTGAAGGATCTTTGCTTTATGCTCATTTCCTCTGTTCTAAAATTAGGAGTAGAACTCACATGCCCTCTACCTGGAACCATACTTAAATGTTTTTTAGTATTTTAACTTCTTTAAAGGATGAATTAAGAATATTACTATGACATAGCCAGAATAATGTCCCAATCTGTGTTTATCATATACATTGAAACTTTTATTGAAACCTTTGAAGTTAATTGCATTGTATTTAAACTTCTAACAATTAGATTTAGTTTGAGAATTGTTCAACTTGATTTACTCTTTTCGAAAGACATTAAAAACATCTTAGGTATGTTCTAATAGTATTTATTGTTTGTGTGGGTCTTTTTATCTTTCCAGAAAAGATACTATGTACATTAACCCGGGGGAAATTAAGGCCCTAAATTTGAGGGTATTATCTATATTTAAGAAGTGTAGCTATTGATTAAACATTTTATATGTTTGAGTATAAATTTGGGGTCGTTGGTTCAGTTTTTGTCACAATCAGGGATAATCTGAGTCATATAATATGTGTTTTACGTGTTTAGAATATGGAACTATCCTTGGGTGTTATTGAGCCCATGTGCTGTATAACAGCATCTTTTTTATTTCTAGGATTTAGGCTTTTTTTTTCTTTTCAGGGACTGAAGATTCACAAGTGAGAAACTGAAGGTTCAGAAAAATATTGAAAGTGTGTCTAACCCTTACACCTTAAACTTAACCTCATGGATGTGGCTCCTTTATAATAACATTTATCATATTGGTTAGACTCAGTGATTTGCTTACTGTAGTTATGTAAAGAGCCTCATTTAGAAACATCATATTCACATAATGTTAAACTTGATGATAGTTAACTTTGTAGGTAAGACTCTACTGCCCCTCATTTCATAGCTAGACAAACAGTGGACTACCCCAAATAGGCAACTTCTGCTTTGCGTAGAAGTCATTCAGTGTTCAGCATTGTATCTGTGAGGAAAATATTTTAGAATTGATATAGTTTACTAAATAGTTCTGTTTTTTTTTTAATAGGTAATGTGGACTGAACTACCATGCAAAAATTTCCATCTTCTTATCTGTTGTGCTATTCTGGAATCAGAGAAGCAGCAAATAATGGAAAAGCATTATGGCTTCAATGAAATACTTAAGGTAGTTATTCTTTTAATTTAGATTTTAGTATTTTGGCTTTTCCCTCTATTTGGTGGTCCTAATATATAGAACATTTTCTTAGATCATTATTGAATCTCTTGAGTAACTTAAATTGTATCAATAACACTTAGTGCTAGGACTGACTCTGTGAGAATGAAAGTTCAGCAGATACGTATTGGACAGTTATTTTTACCTGGATAATTAGGAAGAAAAGGAAATTCAAAAAATGCTTTCTTTTATGTAGTTTAGTGTTTAAAAAAGTAATCGTCTTTTGCGTATAACTTTGAGATAGCAGACGTGGGACAGCTGCTGGATTTAGTGTTCCATAAGCTTATTAGCTATTCTTAGCTTTAAAACTTGAAATAATCTAATGAAAGATGTATTGAATTTCCTCCATATTTATAGTATGTGAATATTTTTATTTTAAGGATTTTATCTGCAGTGAAATATAACTGGTAATAAATTGTATAGTAGAATATAATAGTGCTTTCAGTTTCAATTGTCATTTTATATTGTTGATACTTTTTAGCATATCAATGAATTGTCCATGAAAATTGATGTGGAAGATATACTATGCAAGGCAGAAGCAATTTCTCTACAGATGGTAAAATGCAAGGTAAAAAGTGTTTCAGATAACTGTAAGATTTTTTGTTTGTTTTTGATGAGTTGAGATCAAGAAAGATTTTTCTTTTTAGAAGTAAAATAAATGGTAGTTTTAACAAGTTGAGGGCAGACACAAATCATTGGTTGCCTTTTTGTTTGCCATTATAGATTTAAAGTATTTAATTGAAAACTGGACTAATTATGCCAGATAGGAAACATTTAATAATAAAGCAAAATGTAAAAGTAATGAAAATGTTTATATAACAATTAAAGAGGTTATAGAATTTAACCTAGCAATGATGTGTATTGCACAATCAAATTAATGAATACAGAATAGGCTCTCATATTAAATATGTAGTATCTCCAAATAAAGACAGATGCTAATAAGAAATAATTGAATGAATAGTATTATTTAGTCTGTGTCACTACATTTATATCAGTCAAGCTCTTATTTCTAAAAACAAAGCAAAGTTGATGTTATTATCTGAATTCAAGCTAGATGAGTATACTTTTGCTAGTTTGGGGCTTGGCATTGCTTTTTTTTTTTTTTTTTTTTTTTTTTAAGAGACTGGGTCTCACTGTGTTGCTCAGGCTGGCCTCAAACTCCTAAGCGCAAGTGATCTTCCCACCTCAGCCTCCCAGCCAGAGTAGCTGGTGCTACAGACACTTGCCACCGTGCCTTGTTTGTGGCTCTTGCATTTTCATGAGAATTCTTGTTTGGTCCTTGTATCATTTGTTCATGGATCCAAACAGTTGATTCAATTCTACAAATATTTATTTGATAGCTATTGTATTCTAAAACATGTCAGCCAGATACTTTTTACCTTTAAAGAACTTTTATTTACTGAGAGAAAGATAGTATAAATGAGTTATGATATTATTATCAAAAGGAGAAAGAGATAAATGCCAAATATTAGAAAACCATATGTTTGTGGAAGTGCTGGGGTGGAATAAAGAGTTAACTAATTTGGAAGATATCTAGGAGCCACTTACAAAAAAAAAAAAAGAAAAGGTGGTTAGGATTTCATTTGGAGTGAATAAGGAAGTTGTGAGAAGGGTACATGACATTTATACTGTTAGAACAAGTGTTGAGATTCTGGAATCAATGCAGTTTTAAACAGAAGTATTACTTTGTGATTATTTTTCTTCTCTAGTGAGTGATGGTTTTGTGTTTGGTTTTTTCATATCCAGGAATTGCCACAAGCAGTCTGCGAGATCCTGGGACTTCAGGACAGTGAAGTTACAACACCAGATTCAGACACTGGTGAAGATGAAAATTTTGGCATGACGCATCCTACATCTGCATTTCAGAGTAGCACCTTGCCTACACTTACTGCCAGTGGAGCCAGAGACGACAGCCCAACACAGATACCAGTGTCCTCAGATGTCAGCAGATTAACACCTGCATGATCATTCTTGCCTTTTTTTTTTTTTTTGAAGAGACACTTTGTTGTAATTCCTTTTCAAGTACTTGAAAGTTGGAAATTTAAAATCTTGGTATTGATCATGCTTTAAGGTTTATGGAAAGAAAATGTACTGATGTTCTTGCATTAAAGCTTTACAAAGATTTAAACTAATTATTTTTGTAGTTACTTCTACCAAATAGCCTTTCCTTTTCGATAACATTCCTTAGTATTTTTATAGCCAAGTACATTTTATTTTCTTGCTGATGAACTGGAATTGGATAAATATTACAAGTGGATGAGTTGGAAATTATGCACTTTGCAAAACATTCACTCTGTTTATTCTAAGTTTAGTGGGTTTTGAATTTGATTAAATTAAATGTTGAGCCTTTATAGCATTCAAAGCTGAGAAACTGTTACCTAGTAAATTTTAAAAAAGGATTTGTTTTTTTTCCTATTGTTTACAACAATGCTCAGCTTAAATATTTATTCTGGTTGTATGTGATTTAAATTGGACATTTTCATCAATGCAATTTAATGTGTAGATAAAGAACTATTTCAACCATTAAGTGGATTGGCAGTATATTTTTTACATTGAACTTTTCTTCACTTGTATATAAAGACTATAAGTACTTATTTATGAGTATAAGAAAGGTAGGCATATTTTGTTTAACTGAATAAACTTGACTATTGATTTATATAATCTGGTTTGCCGAAATTAATACATGCCTTCAATATGAGATCTTTTTCAAAACTATTTTCGTAGCATTTATTTCATGAGAACTACATTCAAATCTGTACTTGGTGTAATTTTAAAATTAATTGCTTGTATCCTCACTTTACTAATAATGTTTATTATCTTTCCTAATGCATTAACTGATTAATCAGGTCTTCAAATTTTTATAAAATACTCTTTGCAAAAAGCTTATGTCAAAATTTTAAGATACTATCACGAGTCTCAAAACAATACTTTTTTGTATATGAACGAAGCTGTTGTTTTTACCATGCAGTATTGCATGATTTTAAGTTATGTAGAATTAACATAACTGATTATATTTTAATTGTGATTTGTTAACTCTTGTATATATTATTAAAATAAATTTGAAGTTGAAGTAGTGTTTTCAGTTAAATTATGCTTAGAAATAGTCTGTTCTTTATCAGAAGAAAAAGCTAACATGAACCTCAGTACATCTCATATTTTAATGTGACTCAAATAAGCATTTGAATGAGTTATGGAAATTAGAAACATGACCCCTTTTTTATTTTTATGTTTTTAACTTGGAATAGATGGTAGGGGTACAAATGTTTTTTTTTGTTTGTTTGTTTTTACATGGATAAATTATGTAGTCGTGAAGTCAGAACTTTTAGTGTACCCATCTCCCAAAGAGTGTATATTGTACCTGGTAGGTAATTTTGATCCCTCACCATGTCCTATCCTCCTGCCTTCTGAGTTACCAAAGTTGATTATACCACTCTATATGACTACGTATACCCATCATTTAGCTCCCCTTATAAGTAAGTACATGTGGTATTTGTTTTTCCATTCCTGAGATAATTCACTTAGGATAATGGCCTCCACTTCCATCCTAGTTACTGCAAAAGACATTATTTCATTCTTTTTTATGGCTGAGTAGTATTCCATAGTGTATGTTTATCTACATGTGTGTGTGTATGTATGTCCACTTGCCAGTTGATGGACACTTGAGTTGATTCTATATCTTTGCAATTGTGAATTGTGCTGTGATAAGCATATGAGTGCATGTGTCCTTTTGGTATAATGACTTCTTTTCCTTTTTTACCACTACCCAGTAGTGGTAGATCTACTTTTAGTTCTTTGAGGAGTCTCTGTACTGTTTTCTACAGAGGTTGTACTAATTTATATTCTCACAAATAGTGTATAAGTGTTCCCTTTTCA
Source organism: Lemur catta (assembly GCF_020740605.2). NCBI lineage: Eukaryota > Metazoa > Chordata > Mammalia > Primates > Lemuridae > Lemur > Lemur catta. Next base: position 41,805,692 of record NC_059133.1, on the reverse strand, counting down.
CTGTATCTGTGCCAACATCTACTGTCTTTTGATTTTTTAATGGCCAAAAGGTAGTGTCTCATTGTGATTTTAATTTGCATTTCTCTGAGTATTAGTGATGGTGTGCATTTTTTCATGTTTGTGTATATCTTTTGAAAAATGTTCATGTCTTTTGCCCACTTTTTAATGGGGTTATTTTTTTTCTTGCCTATTTGAGTTCTTATTAGATGCTGGATATTAGTCCTTGTCAGATGTATAGTTTGCTAATATTCTCTCCAATTGTGTAGTTTGTCTATTCTTATTTCTTTTGTTGTGCAGAAACTTTTTAGTTTAATTAAGTCCCATTTATTTTTGTTTTTGTTGTATTTGTTTTTGGGGTCTCAGTTATAAATTCTTTGCCTAAGCCAACATCCAGAAGAGGTTTTCCTAAGTTTTGTTCTAGAATTTTTACAGTGTCAGGTCTTACATTTAAGTTTTTAATCCATCTTGAGTTAATTTCTGTGTATTGTGAGAGATAGGGAGAGACGGTTCATTCTTCTGCATGTGGCTCTTCAATTTTCCCAGCACCGTTTGTTAAATAGGGCTTTCTGTCCCCAGTGTATGTTTTTATTTGCTTTGCATGATCCCTTTTATAACTGAAAGTATTTCTCATCAGTGTGGAAGTGAGCATAGTGTTGCCTTGGAAGATAAAATTTTCTGAGTAAAGCAACTTACTACAATTGATGATACTAGTATAAAGAAAAAGTTGTGCAGTTCTAAAATGGTCCTATGAGTAGACTCCCCCCCACCCCCAGAAAGTTAGGGAACCAAATGAACTTTTTTCCTAGTTGAGCATTAACTGACAATCATAATGGTAGAGCCATTAGATTTTAGTTTTTAATATTATGTTTGTTATCTTTCATCAGTTAATAATGAGTAAGTCTATTCAGAAAAAGAAAGTAAACTGATCAAAAACTCAGCATCACTAGCCTTTCATTTCCTGCTATTCAGGAAATTGCTTGGAACATCTTGATGTCCTCGTTGTTCTTCCTGGACAGTGGTTTTTTGGGAGTTTTTTTCTGCTATGTAATGTGATATCTACTTCAGATTTTTAAAAATCTTAACATATTTAGTAAGTTGAACTTTTGTCAAGTTTTATTATAAAACTACTTGTTAAAACATAATTTTTACTAAATGATGTGAATCTGTAGCATATTTTTTGATATGGAAGTGATGATACAGTGCTAGATGAAGTCTTAATCAGTCCACAAAATCCAGTTAGCAAATACTGTGTAAACTTGAGCTATTGAGATTGCTGAAATACATAGTTCAGGTAAATTTGTTAGTCTAAATATTTAAAGATTTGTTTCAATTTTCACAAGATGCTCTGTCTGCACCCTTATAACATGTAAAATATGTGCTATATCATGTGATATTTAAAGTTGTTAAAATTCAGGTAGTTTCTAATTTTAAATGTTAATAGTACAGATAGCCAGTCCCCAACTTACAGTGGTTTGACTTGGGCTTTTTCAACTTTGTGATGATGTGAAAGCAACGCAGTCAGTAGAAACCATACTTGGAGTACCCATGCAACCATTCTGTTTTTCATTTTCAATATTCAATAAATTACATGAGATATTCAATACTTCATTATAAAATAGGCTTTGTGTTAGATGATTTTGCCCAACTGTAGGCTAATGTAGTGTTCAGAACATGTTTAAGGTAGACTAGGCTAAGCTATGGTGTTTGGTAGGTTAGGTGTATTAAATGCATTTTTGACCTAAGACATTTTCAATTCACGATGGGTTTATTGGGACATAACCCCATCCTAAGTTAAGGAGCATCTATATTTTTAATTTTGGTATGAATCTGTGGGAAATGTTGTTGCATTTAAGAACCTTCCTATTTTGATAATTTCATGTATTTCAGATTCTTCATGTTTTTATATATTAGTAACTTTAGTCTTGGTGATTAGAAATTAAATCTTTTTTGAACAGTAAGGAAACAGCCTTTTGGGATAGATAATGAGTGATTCTTGACATTGCCAAGCGTTTTTATGGATGCCAACTAATTCTTATGGGAAATTCACATAATTATACATATTAAAGACAGTTTGTATAGAGTAACCCAAAATGTTTATTGAAGAACCTAGAATTTCACCTGACTTGTGTGCAGCTATATCCCAGGATAATGTTCTAGCTTGGGCATCTTGGGGTTTTTGGAGGATGCACGAACCTCTTACTGTGTGTGAAGACTTGTGTGTATATTGTGTATTTTTAAAGAGAGGTTATATAGTTTCTCAAAGTGTTCTCTGATTTTCCTCAAAAGCTGAGGACCATTGTTATAAATTAATGGAGAATAGTAACAATTTGACTCATGCTAATGATTTTATGTGCTGAGCCTCCATTAATTAAAATACCTTCAGAGTGTTCATTTCTGGATCTTTGGTCCATATTTTCATAATACATATCTAGATTCTACTTCCGACCTACTGGATCAAAATCTCTGGAAATGAGATCAGAAATCTGCATTTTAACTGCCATTATATATTGTATTTCATATCTTTTGATTTATCATCAGGTAGACAAGTCCCTAAATTTTTAAAAAGTTCCTCGATTTTCTAAGGTGGATTTGCTCTAGTTCTGGTTGCCATTTTTAGTTAAAAGTGATGACAGTATCACAACCTCATTTTATGTAGATTTTTCCCTCAAATCTTATATTTTGAAGAAAAGCTTTCAGTGTTCCTTCTGAACATGGAACAGGATTAAATTACTTGAAGTGAATCTGAAAGGTTTCCGTCAGAATCTAATGTCATTATCTGATACTAAGTGTGCTTGTATTTATAGTGTGTATATACTGCCATTTGAATGATGCACTCATATTTGGCTTGTTCTCCCCTTGGGATCTTATCATATGGGGTTTTTAAGTTGTAGATTTTTTAGGATTGTTTAATTACAAATGTTTTTCTCACTTCCATAAGTAGACTCTTATTTATTATCCATCTTGACATAGAGAAGAAACAGTGTGGTGCTGTTAGATGCAAGGGTGGAGGAGAGGGGACACATATGTTGGATATAACTTCTACAACTCTTTTTTGATATACAAAGCACTTCTCTCAGCCTCTGGGAAACTACATTGTGAACTTAATGTAAAGAAAATAATGTGCTGTAATCAAAAGTCTTTTCTAAGAACTATCAGAAATCTGGAATATCATATTTGCCTAATTGCTTCAATTTGTGTAGATAACATCAGAATGTTACGATAATAGATAAGCTTATTAAGTATGCCTCTTCCTCTCAAATATCTTTATAGTATATTGTTCTATGTGAAAAGTTGACAGAGTGAAAACAAATTCCCGTAAGCTTAGCTGTGATCAATGAGCAGTCTAGTCTGGCTCAGCTTTTTTAATTAAAAAGACTTATTAACTGCAGAGATGGGCTTTTGCTGTGACAGTCAATAATAGATGTTTCCAACACACTTCGTTTGGAGGCACAAGGGCCGGTATACTGCTTAAAAAAACACAAATAGGCCAGGCGTGGTGGCTCACGCCTGTAATCCTAGCACTCTGGGAGGCCGAGGTGGGTGGATCGCTTGAGGTGAGGAGTTCGAGACCAGCCTCAGCAAGAGCAAGACCCCGTCTCTACTAAAAATAGAAAGAAATTATATGGCCAACTAAAAATCTATATAGAAAAAATTAGCCGGGCATGGTGGCGCCTGCCTGTAGTCCCAGCTACTCGGGAGGCTGAGGCAGTAGGATCGCTTAAGCCCAGGAGTTTGAGGTTGCTGTGAGCTAGGCTGACGCCACGGCACTCACTCTAGCCCGGGCAACAGAGTGAGACTCTGTCTCAAAAAAAAAAAATTAAAAAAAAAAAAATACAAATAGAGCTGTTTTTAGGTGACTTTAAGTGTATGGGCTGTTGTATAGGGACTAGAATCTCTTCCATGAGTGTCAATGATCACTTTACAAAGCAAATTGCTCTCCAGTGGAAGAGCCATCAAGGTACTTTTTTTTTTTTTAAATGAAAATAGCACTTTAATTTCTTAAAGTGAAAGTACATGTTGGCAGCTGTGCTATTTTTTTCAAAGAGAAATGACTTAAACTTTCTGAATGGCAGCATTTGTACTGCAGGCTGCAGTCACTGTCAGGGCACAAGAATGGAGTGAGTATGCATCCAAAGAAAATTTTGGCCACATACTTTTTTATTAGCTAAATGAAGTGTTAAATGAGCCAAATGTAGTATTTGCTGACTAGGAAGTCATAAGAAAAGTTAACAAATAGTTTATATATAAAGAGTAGATTGTTAAGTTTTCTGAATGAAATTAAGTACTTGTACTTTTTGTGCTCTTAAGTAATGCTATGATAAACAGATGCTCCTATACATCCCCCCATTCCCCCCAAAGGACAAAATCCAAGATTACATTCTCTGGCACATGTCAGGGTGTAAAGAAGTGAAGTCTAAAAACTCAGTTTTAACTCCCTCAGTCTAAATTTCTGAATAACTTTGGGACAAATATTTATTCTTTGGTTAACAGAGCTTCTGAGGATTTTATATAAAGGCTGATGGACTTCCCAAAGGAGGAGAAACTCTTAATGGTTCTCACTAGTATTCTTCACATCCTGTTAACTAATAATAAAACTCTTCCTGTTTAGTATGACTCTTGCCAAAGTTTTATTGACCAGTGAAGTTAGAGTGGAAAATAATCCTTTTCATTGACATTTCATACCTGAGAAGGGCTTCATAAACTACAGCTTATAAAATGGGTGGGTCGAGTCTTAGCAGAAACACATCTCTTCTTAGGGAAGGAATTTAAAGAGTGAGAATACAGCCAAATTGTCCAGGGCTCACATTGAAAGCATCACCATGGATTAAAAAAAACACAAAGTCTTCCTTGTTAAGCTTCTTTTAAAAACCTTAGAAGTTTTACGTACCTTATTTTTCTTTTTGCTTTCTTATCACTTATCTGCTATCACTGACCCAAAGTTCCTTAGTCACAATTTAGTTTCATATCTATGTAAACACAAATAATGTGAGTTGTGTTGATAGGTGGTACTTTTGGACAAATAATACAACTTGCTTTAGGTGCTTTTTTCTCAAGAAGTTCAAGGTGGCTTCAGGGTGGAGTCTGGATGCTTGGGTCACTTGATAAGGTGCTTTATATTCTTGGAAGGGATGTAACATTTATCCCATAAGCTCTGAAGAAGCTTAAAGCTTCTTCAAAGCTATAAGCTTTGGGAGTCAAATGTCAGGAAAAAAATATCCAGTCAAACTGATTGAATTGTTCATATTAGAAAATGTCCACTGTACCTGTGAATGTGAAACAGATTAGACTATTTGGGTAAGAGCACAGATTTTTGAGTCAGTCACGGATTTGAGATCTGGTTCAGTTGCTGCTTTTGTGACCATCACCTCTCAGCTCTCACTTTCTCGCCTTTAGGTAGGGATAACACCTCAGGGTTGGGCGAGTTGGTTCACACTTGTAATCCTAGCACTCTGGGAGGCTGAGGCGGGAGGATCGCTTGAGCTCATTAGTTCCAGACCAGCCTCAGCAAGAGTGAGACCCTATCTCAAAAGGAAAAAAAAAAAAAAAAAAAACTAAAAGAGGAAAAAATAGTTGTGAGGAGTAGATATAAAATGTTTAATGTTGTGCCTGGCATGGTTAAGCATTAATAAATGCTACCATTATGATTATTTGATGGCAACCAAATAGGTAGTCACAGGCTGTTTTGTTTGTTCTGTTTTTTGTTTTGTTTTTTTTTAAGCTATGAAGTTTGCTTTTCCTCCCAAAATGTACTATCCTGCAGAAACAGCCTTGAGGCACCCTTTGGTTTGTTTCCCATTGACTGAGGTCATTTTCATTTCAAATCTGAACTGTGTATTCTGGTTTCATCCAAGCCGCTGCCTCACTGACCCTAACATAAATCACTATACTGTTTGCACTTCAGTTTTATCTTCTTCAAATTGGACTTAAATGTGCTTGCCTTTTATCCATTCTCTCTTAGTAAAGGTTGTTATAAAAACATGATCATGAGAACACAAGTGTAAGATATATCTCATATTTTGCTTAATGAAATCTGATCATTCTCAAGTCAACAATCGCAAAAATTAAAAACACAATATGTCTGCATTAAGCATTTTTAGTAATATGGGAAAATACAGTGTCTATTTGACAGTCAATGGACATTTTATTAGGGAACAGATTGATGCCTAAGGTTGTGGGCAGCTGTTTTGGGTTGTGCTTCAACATTAGGTCAGTTCAGTCAGGCAGACTCTGATACCAAATGGTCCTGCTTGATTTAATTTCAGATTATATTGTCTAGATGTCTGGATGGTTGACACTACCTCCATGCAAAATTCAAGTCCACTTAATCTTTGTTTATATTTCTTTCCCCTCTAAATGACGGATATGTAGTATTTAAGGGTAGTCAATAGGAATAAGTACACTTCCATTGTGTCATAAACACCTTCATCTGTTGCAATACGAGTTGAAGCAGTGGAAGCCACTTGAGTATGGTATAGTTTGGAAGTTTTCATCTGAGCACAAGTACATCCCTCACACTGGCTACCAAGACTAATAATCTTAAGACTTTTCACTCAGAGTGGGGTTTCTAATGTTCCAAGTGAACCTATTTTTTTTCCCACACTGCTGCCTTATTTTTAAAAGCTATTTGTAGATATTAAAGTGCCAGAATAGATGAGCACTTCATTAACTATATATATGCATATACCACATACATAGTAAATATCTTGAATCTTTTGTGAATATCTTGAAAAGGAAATGGTGTTATATATGAGCCTGCTTGAGTTTTCTAAAAAGTAAGTCATTGCAGGCTTACTTCATTTCCTTTTATTGATAAATTACTAAATCAAGGAGGTACCTCAGATAGGGTATAAACTTACTTTGGTATGATATTCATGTGGTTAATTTGAAGAAATTAGGAGTAGTTGGTATTAACAGCAAATAATTCCTGCCAAGGAACCTAAAGTATACCCTATAAGATCTAGGAGTCAATGTCAATGGAAAAAAAAAATCCAGCCAAATTGATAGGTTGGTTATGTGCTATAAAAGTCGGCCCTTTCTCTTGCCTTGTTCAATATGAGTTTAAGCATAGGTGGAATATGTAACAAATTTGCTTGAGACACAAACTTGATAGACTGGAATGATGGCATAAAACCAAAAAGGCAAGTTATCCAAGGAAAATGAATCAGACTTTTTTTTTCTAATCCCAGTCTCAAAAACAATCACTATTGCTTCTCTCTTTACGTATCTTCATACTCTCACATCCTATATCTATCCTTTAATAACTTCATACGTGCTTTCTCCATTCAGATTGGGGAATTTCCAGGCAAATACTCCCTCACTTTAAGTCTATTTCCTTTTATTCTTTCCCTCAAACACATTTCTTGGCATCGCTGAAGCTTAGCTTTCTCTTGAGGACATTGCATTTCCGGTTGGCTTCTTATTTAGCCAGGATGGTGAGGGTAAGCGAGGGAGTAGAAGTCCTCAGGTCTTTGATCTTTTTTCTACAAAATGGAATTGTTAGGGATGGATAAGCTGGTCTGTTCCAATTGTGGGCCATGGATGCTTCAGCATCTCTTTGGTGTTCTTAGTTTATTTATATTAATATCACCTTTTCCATTTCTTTGTTCATATGGGCTACAACCTCTCAAGATCTGCTTCTGTTTTCCACATGATTTAAGGACTGGTCTGTAGTATTTCTCTCATTTTCACTACTATCCTCAATGACAACAGATACCTATGTTGAGGACTCATTGACGTCCATAACGTAAAACTTAATTTTGTGGACCCACCTCCCATCTCAGCTGTTCACCATCATGGCCATTCATAGTAAATAGCCTTCTTCCACCTATAAGATCTTGTTTTGCAGGGCTCCCTATGTGACGATATCTCACTTTATACTTTCCCACTCCATTTCCCACTTCCTGCTTCTTGGCCCCTTTAAGGTCTTGATCCAAACCAATTCTGTTGGCTTCCCTTATGATTATTGGTTTCCTGCTTATCATGGATTATGAGGACAACCACCTCATTAAAAACTAGATATCCAGGTGTCTCTAATTTCTGCCAGAGATTCTAAATCAATGCCTAATTTGGTATCACTCTGGCTTCAGAACCAATGAGGCACTTTAACCATCCAATATCTGCCAGCTACTGTGTTAAGCACCTTAGACACATCCAGTTTAATCAGCATAACAGCCCCTTAAGGTTTAGGTATTATTGCTCTTGTATTACAGAAATGGAGGTTGAGAAAAGTGAAGTCATGTGTCCTCCTTAAGCACAGCTAGGCAATTAGCAGAGCTAAGATTTAAACAAAGGTTTATTAAAAACCAATGTCCTATTTCTATGCAGTATAATTTATTTTTAAAGTCTATATTTTTGTAATCAATGTCACATATGTGCATGTTTTCCACAAGATTTGTTGTTATAAGAAACTGTTCCTCTCCTCCCCACCACCCAAATCCTCCTCTCAGTGGCAAGACCTTCCACTGTCAGCTGATTCTTGTGATACATTTACTTCCATATGTCTCAATGCTGTAACATTTGTGTGTTGCTACTGCTTTGATTTTTAGTTTTAGCCATTAACCATTGACTTCCTATCTTGGAAGATAGGGATTTAGCTTTTTACCCTCTCCCTTCAGCCCCCACTATTCATATGCACCCTTCCTTATCTTTCCATCTTCCAGTATAGTTGATATAATATTGGTTAGGTCAATATTTAGTGCTTATATTATTATGGTATTGTAAATGCAGTTCTCAGCTGAGACATGTTCCTTCTCTTTGTCCCTTTCATTTTTCTTTAAGAGTCAATTCTTACGTTCTATTGGTTAAAATAAATAAATAAATAGAAAGTAAAGTGTTAATTCTTATCAAAGTTCAGCTTTCCTGTATCTGTAAAGTCTTAGATCACTTTTTCATCTCCTTTCAAGCTTCTAATTTTTTGTTGTGGTTGTTTTCCAATTTATGCTATTTTTGTGTGCTTTGAAAAGGAAATCCTTTGTGTTGTTTTAATAAAGTTTCTTGAGGGAGCAAAAGTAGTTAAATCTTTAATATCTTAAATATTTTTATTTAAATAAATATTTTAAATAAATGACTTTTAATATCTTTTCCCCTTCTCCCACATTCAAACAAGGACATTGTCCAATGAATTTACCCCTTCACATCTCTGATTTTTTTCATTGCATCCTTAATGTTATTGCCTTAATCCAGGTTGTCATCTCATGGCTAGACTATTTCAAATCCTAAGTGGTTTCTGCCTTCAGTATTGAAATTCTCTTCCACACTGCTATTCATTATTTCTTTCTTTCTTTCCTTCCTTCTCTCTCTCTTTCTTTCTTTCTTTCCTTCCTTCTCTCTCTCTCTCTCTCTCTTTCTTTCTTTCTTTCTTTCTTTCTTTCTTTCTTTCTTTCTTTCTTTCCTTTCTTTCTTTCTTTCTTTCTTTCTTTCCTTTCTTTTCTTTCCTTCCTTTCTTTTTTTTCCCTTCCTTCCTTCCTTTCTTTGTTTCTTTTCTTTCCCTTTCTTTCTTTCTTTTCTTTCCCTCCCTTCCTTTCTTACTTCCTTTGTTTGTTTGTTTGTTTGTTTTGAGACAGAGTCTTACTCTGTTGCCTGGGCTAGAGTGCTGTGGCATCAGCCTAGCTCACAGCAACCTCAAACTCCTGGGCTTAAGCAATCCTTCTGCCTCAGTTTCCCGAGTAGCTGGGACTACAGGCCTGCGCCACCATGCCCAGCTAATTTTTTCTATATATTTTTAGTTGTCCAGCTAATTGCTTTCTATTTTTAGTAGAGACAGGGTCTTGCTCTTGCTCAGGCTGGTCTCGAACTCCTGACCTCAAGCAATCCCACCCGCCTCGGCCTCCCAGAGTGCTAGGATTACAGGTGTGAGCCACTGTGCACGGCCCTTCCTTTGTTTTTTTGAGACAGGGTCTCACTCTGTCACCCAGGCTGGTGTGCAGTGTTATGATCATAACTCACTGCAGCCTTGGACACCTGGGCTCAAGCTGTTCTCTTACCTAAGCCTCCTGAGTAGCTGGGACAACATCCATGTGCCACCATGCCTGGCTATTTAAAAAAGTTTTTTGTAGAGATGAGGTTTCGCTATGTTGCCCAGGCTGGTCTCAAACTTCTGGCCTCAAATGATCCTCCCATCTCAGCCTCCGAAAGTGCTGGGATTACAGGCATGAGCCACTGTGCCCAGTCTCAAGCTGCTATTTTCTAAAATACCAATATGGTCACACAATTGCCCTGCACAAAGCCCCTGCAATTATTCTCCTTCACCTACAGATAAAGTGATAAAGTGCAAGGCCCACACAATGTCATTCAAGAATTTGGGAATAACACCAATTGGGTGTTATCGGACAGATGTGGGGGATGGGGGGAGGGAATGGGTGTATACCTACATAATGAGTGCGATGCACACTGTCTGGGGGATGGACATGCTTGAAGCTCTTACTCGGGGGATGGGGGGCATGGACAATATACATAACCTGAACTTTTGTATCCCCATAATAAGCTGAAATAATAAAAAAAGAATTATCATAATCTACAACCTTCTTTCCTCTTCAGCCTTATCTTACGGCACACACTTGCCCATCATTGTTGAGCAAGAACAGTTCTGTCTGTATTTTCTTATGTTTTTCTCTCTACCTGGAATCATCTTCTTACTATTTCCCATTCCCTTCTAACAAACTCACTTTTGAAGATTCAGCTTTGGCAACTCTTCCCTGAAGCCTCTTCTGACATGCCTAAGGGTAATATTGAACACTCATTCCTCAGTGCTTTTGATATCTTCTGTAGAGAAACCAATTGATTTCATTTCACTTATGTATTTGCATGTATGTTTCTTTCAGGTGGACTGTGATCTCCTAGAGGATAGGCACTGTACCTCATTCATCTTTGCATCCCTAGCATTCGGTTTCAATGCCTAACACAAAGTGAGTGCTTAACAAATATTTGTTGAATTACACACTTTCCAAAACCCTGTTACAGCTGAAATAATTTATGTGTGGTCTGTAGAGTCTACTTTTGTTAGCATGTTTTTACGTGTTTGGAATAGTCAAGAGGCTGTAGAATATAATGATTGAGAGCATGGATTTTGGAGCCAGACTGCATGAATTTAAATCCTGCCCTGGCCACTCTTAAGTGTGTAAACCTTTGGCAAGTTACCTAAACACTTTGTGTCTCAGTTTCTCCACATGCAAAATAGGAATAATAGTGGCTGCTTTGTAAGTGTTGTGATGGTGAATCACTTTTTGACCTACAAAAGTGCTTGGAATAGAAATTGGGAAATCATAAACACTCAGTAACATAAGCACTCAGTAATATTAGCTATTATTATAACTATTGTTACTTCAATCAACCCATTTAAATTTGTCTTTCTTATTAGCTGATCAGAGCTAATCTTAAGAGAAAATGCAAGCTAAATTATATTTTTAGAATTAGATCAAATAATGATTATGTTCCCCCAAGACTCTAGAAACAATTAAACTCCAGTCACTGTTAGTTTATCGACTCCTGTTCTGAAATTTTTTCATCTTGTTTTCTATATAGACAAGCAATCCTGGCCTCAAACTTTGTTTAATTTTTCAGTCAGACAAGCACATTTGGTCAAAAGCTTTCCATTCTTCAAAATATTAGTAATATTTTCCTGTGACATGATGAATTTTATGACTTTATAAAGTATGAATAGTAAGAAGATTTATTGAGCTATGCATATCAAATTGCTGGATTTGATCTATTAATAGTTACAAGTGAAGAGGAAAAATTCAGTATCCAAAAAGAGCATGAAAGGAATGACTGATATATGGGTATTTAGTTTCCTTTTACTTCTCACTTAGGAAGATTCTAGAACTAGTGTCTGAGCTATATGTATCTATATGTGGCTAAATCAAAGTCTCACATTTCCTTTGCAATACAATTGCTTGAACATCTCTCTGCATAGAGGCATCACAGGATTAGGAATCAATGCCTTTTATGAAAGCTATCACGTATACATGTACACACACACACATACCCACACATTTTCATGGACAAAAGCATCACACATCAGGTCAGAAAATGCTTATTAACATAAAATGGGGTTGGGTACAACACAGTAGATACAAAGAATAAGATTTAGTGTTTGGTAGCACAATAGGGAGACTATAGTTAACAATAATTTGTTGTGTATTTCAAAATAACTAGAAGAGTGGAATTGGAATGTTCTTAACACAAGAAAATGATAACTGTTTGAGGTGATAGATACCCCAATTACTGTATCTGATCATTACATATTTGTATGCTTGTATCAAAGTATAGGTACCCTATAATTATGTACAACTATTTATGTATCCATAAGAATTACAAATGAAAAAAAAACACATAAAATGGCTTAAGGATTCAGCAGTGCTGATCTTTTAAAAAATATTTTTCTACTGTTGTAAAGAAAGCACAAAATCCTTGAATTCACAGATACTTAAAAGATTGAGGTTAACTTGTCAGTAGCAGACTTGAGAGATGACAGCTAATGTCAGGGGATAGATGATTTCTTGTACAAATACCTCCTTACGTATTATTCTCTACCACCCCCGCCCAAACAGCTACTCGACCTGTGAAACAAATCGCACCATGAGCACAGATAACCCCAGCCTTCAGGTCTATAATCTGATCGTGGCCATCGGCAACCAGAAATGAGTTTCTTTCTAATCAGCCTTCCATCAGTCGCCAGTCACGCATATAAAGGAGCTCCGGGATGGGAGGATTCGCATTGCTCTTCAGCACCAGGGTTGTGGACAGCGTCCCAAGCAGGCTGCTGATCGCACGCCCCTTCCTCTCTCAGCCTCCGCCAGACCTGCTGCTACTGCACAGCTAGTCCCCCCTGTTGCAGAGAAAGGAAATTACATCGGGATCCATGCAGCCGGCAATGATGATGTTTTCAAGTAAATACTGGGCAAGGAGAGGGTTGTCCCTGGATTCAGCTGTGCCTGAAGAGCATCAGCTACTTGGCAGCTTAACAGTGAGTACTGAGTACCCGGCACTCTCTTGAGGAGTGTTTTCATGGGTGGTGGTCATCTTCTTCTCACCCTGAGAACACCTGGTATATAGTAAGCACACACACCTCAGATCACTCCTGTTTCATCATCTTTCCACCCTGCTTCCCTCCTGTATACCTCCAGTCTTCCTCCTGTCGCTGTAAAGTAAAACAGCTGTACTGATCACTGCGTGCTAAACTTTCTTTCCTCAAAGTTTGTAAGTAGAAAGTTAAGAAACGATTGAACATTAAGAATGAGAGGTTGGCTGGACGTGGTGGCTCAAGCCTGTAATCCTAGCACTTTGGGAGGCCGAGGTGTTGAGCAGCAGTTTGAGACCAGCCTGAGCAAGAGCAAGCCCTCATTTCTACCAAAAAACAAACAAACAAACAACAAAACAAAACAAACAAAAAAAGAAAGAAAGAAAAATTAGCCAGGCATGGCAGTGCATGCTTGAGCCCAGGCTCAAGGTTGAGGTCTGAGGTTGCAGTGAGCTATGATGTCGCCACTGCACTATAGCTGGGCAGCAGAGTGAGACCCTGTCTCAACAAAAAAAAAAAAAAAAAAAAGAGAGAGAGAGAGAGAGATTGTATGAGCCAATATCTTAAATCTGCAACCAAAAAAATTGTGTAGAATTTTGAAAGGCTATTATTATGAGAAGAAATAGGGAAAAGAAATCAAATTTCCATGTTCCCAGAAGATCCTTGTGTCTCCTGCATTCCCTTCAGTCTACAAAGCCTGGTCTTTAAACACAGAATTATTATTTTCTATTATTGGCTATAGGTACAGGTTGTTGGAATAAAAGATACATCAGGCTCTTTTCAAATGTTTTCCTGTGTTCCACATTACTCATTGTTTTTCAGTTTAATTGATGAAATAATGAAAATAATATGCACTTGTTTTAGTATTTAAAGGACTATTTATGTTTAACATATTTAAAGAATAAAAAAAGCAACATTTGTGGAATTTTAGATCCTGATTTGAGGTAATTGTCATAGTATTTAATAAAAACAATGAAATAAAAATGTATTCATTTCAAGCAAACAAAGCTTGTTTAAAAAAAGACAAAACTGTATTCGGGTTCCTAGTCATTAAAAATATTAAATGGTATTTTCTTACTGCACTATCAGAGTTTATCAACCAAGTCCAATTCAGTCTGTATCACAGAAGAATCTGTTTTAATATTGTAGCTCCAAATATGTGCCAGAGGGTTGCATTGTACTGACTGACATATTACTGCTAAAAATGTTCAAAAGTAAACATGGCAACTTTTGTAGCACTATTTAAATCAATTTGCAAAAATGAGGCCAAAACATAAATAGATTTTCTAACATTTAAATATCATGAATATTTGGATGAGATATTACAATGAAGAATTTTGAAGTCATAATGAACTGCTTGAAGGAAAACAAAGAAAGCTTAGAGTTATGGTTAATGTATGACCCTTTCATATAAAAATGCTACTTAAATATATGAGATCTGTGTGTTATATGGTGAGGAGGAGGCAGATGTTGAGAGTACTAAGACATTTGAGCTTTTAATGACTAAACATACTGTCAAATGTCACTGTCTGCATATACTTTTCTCCCTCAAGTCATAAATAATAAAATCTCCATTTCTATTATATATAAATCTAGCAAGTGAGGCAATACTAATGTGTGAAAATAAAGCCAATAGAGAAATCAGAGGAAGACAATGGTAAATCACTATTCACTGGGTTCCAAATCAAACTGAAATTCCTCAGTTTCATGAGGATGCAACAGATTGGTGAAATTGTATTACATCACCATTTGTCAGGAAGATGTTTGCCCAACTCTGCTTTTGCATATAAAGAACACAAAACAGACCATTATAATTTTGCATTGTCACATGAAAGTTTCTAGCTTTTTTATTCTGCAGTTCTGACAATGTGATCCGAGTTACTGGAATCCGTCATTTTTATCTTTAGCCAACAGGACTAATAGTCATTACTTTATCACATATTATAGGAACTTGAATGGCTAATGAAGTGTTAATCTTTTTCAGTTTCTCAAATTCTATTGTTTGCTCCTTATGATTAGTTAGCTAGTTTTCTTCCTTCCTTTCTCTTTTTTTTTCTCGTTTATTTGTGGCTGAATTTTAATAGTCCCTTTTCAGATACCATCTTCTGACACAGATGGCTGTAGTTTCATACATTCCTCTGTGCTGAACTGCTGCATGTAAATTCACATTGACAATTCACGTTAACAGTGTGGGTCTAATGGCAGAAAGTAAGGTTATCAATTAATTTCTAGGCATGTCCTAACATATTTCAGAATGCAATGGATATTTTGTTTTTAAGATTTAATTGAAACTAAAATTATTGTCAAAAATACATGTTGGGTTTTATTTTTATTATGTTTACTAATGAATATAGTTTCCATGTGATTCAATTAGGCTAAAATTTCAAATTTTATGCTGTAAAATATACCTAGAAAGAAAGGTAGGAATTATTCATACATGATACTTCATACTTTATGATGGTCAGATTTTTGTTGCTATTAAAGTGAAGCAAATCTGATTCTCCTTTAATTTCAGCCACTAGATGATGTCTTAGACCACTGGAAAATAGTGTTCCAGAGTAAATTAGACCAATATTTATGATTGAAAGTTATGAGCGACGTGGCAACTTCATCTTGAATTTGTATGATTGGTGGGGCTTCCAGCATATGAATGGAATATTTGGAGGAAAATATCTAATTATGGAGGACTCTGGAATCCTAACTAATCTTTTTTTGTGTGTGCTTCTGCCTTTTTGAAGCTAAATAAAGCTAACTCTGGCAAAAATGATGACAAGAAAGGCAACAAGGGAAGTAGCAAAAGTGAAACTGCTACCGAAAGTGGCAAGACGGCAGTTGTATTCTCCCTGAAAAACGAAGTTGGTGGATTGGTAAAAGCGCTGAGGCTCTTTCAGGTGAATATAAAATATCATTACATAATTTAAAAAATAACCGTGTGCCTGGTTGCAAACCTGTCATCTGTTATCAAACATTACTAAATCAATTTCTATATAATGCGGTGAAAGATTCAAGGAAACCAAATTTCATGAGGCTTTACAAGAGGAGTTTGTCTGCCAAACAATGAAATAAGCAAATTCACGTAAACTATGATTTACTAGTTTAGAGTTAGCCTATTAGGAACTCTGCAGACCGCTGGCAGGTCAGGAAGTCAAAATGTGAGCTTCACACTTGAAAATGCAAACACAAAAGGAGCCAAACAAGGTATCTTAAATATCAAGAGTCTGCAGCTTGATTTGATTTGTTCATATTTGAATGGTACACTTGTCCTAAGAGCACATTTGTTGCATAAAGATACATGAGTAAAAGTACTTGGTATTCCCCGAAGCTTCATTATTTCATGACCTTAATGTGTCATTTTGTAAAGATGAGTCAGTCTCCTTATATATAAATTGTAGGGCTAGCTTGCCCCTATTTTACAGAAATGCAGTATCATCTTCCCATCAATCCGTGGTTTGATGAGAGCTGTGAGATAAGGAGGCTGGTCCTCCGAGGTGCCTTGGGCTGCTGGTGCCGTGGAAAGATAGTTGGGATTGCAGTCAGGGGATTCAGACTGCAATTGGCTTGGCTAATCACTAGCTGCTTCCTAGGTTCAATTTTTTCATTTGTAAAATAGCAATAATAATTCCTACCTAACAGGATTGTTGGGATGAAATAATGTGCGTGAAAGCACTTTGCAAAGTGTGCAGATATGAGGTATTATTATGATGCCTCTATGATGATCATAGAGGGGGAATTAGCAGTCTGATTTGGCAAATATTTCCTTGCTCTCTTTTGACCTTGAAAAAAGGATCAGGCACCATAAACAGTGATAATGGAAATCTGGGGAAATATTTTACACATAATTATGTCATCCAGGGCTGTATCCATATAGTGCCAAAGGCAGGCCAATTCAATTAGACATCTGGGTGCAGTGGAAAAAATCCCTGGAGAACGAGTTAGCAGCCCTGAATTTTCACTCTGCCATCAGCTAGTCATGAGGCCTTAGCTAAACCACTTAATCCATCCGGGCCTCAGTTCCGCTAAAAATATCTACTCTGCTTCAACCCAAGGACATTAAAAGCCTGAAGTGACACAATGTATGTGAAGTCTCCTGAACCTTGAATTTAATATTAATCTTACTATTATTATCAGCCAATTTAGAAAATATGGCATTACTGTAAAGGTTAATAAAAACAGAAATAGAACATTAATTTCCTGGTCACAGGACTAGTTTCTTTGTATAGGAGAGAATGCTGTTTCATTTAATTTCTTTCTGGCACTGGAAACTACCTCTCCTGTTTCTATGCTGAAAATTCTGAGATCATCCAGGATTGTATCAGAAAAATTGTGCTGATAATCAGAGTGTACCATCTGGAGTGATGGGGAAGTGTCTGCCTACTTGGGGGTGGGTTGAGTGGAGAGGAGAACTTAGTCTTCAATTAACTAAGGAGAAATGAAGAGTATATCACCAGGGAAATGCAAACCTGATTTTTAAATATTAAATTACTGCCCTCCCTTGCACATGGTATTGTAAGATTTTTACCTGGGAGATGCATCATATTATATAGAGTGATAGTTGCAGCAACTCATCATTGGATGAAGCTAGCCCAGAGTAATTGCCAAAAGAGAACAATTACTAATGAGTCCCATTTAAGGGTTATTTATTTGCTTATTTACCTTTTTTCCCCTCTTCACTGTCCGCTAAGGAAGTTGTTTTCCTTTTGCCTTCAGAGATTCTCTGAAGGCAAACATACTGCTTATGTTTCCACAGGAAAAACATGTCAACATGGTTCATATCGAATCTAGGAAATCCCGACGAAGGAGTTCCGAGGTTGAAATCTTCGTGGACTGTGAGTGTGGCAAAACAGAATTCAACGAGCTCATTCAGTTGCTGAAATTTCAAACCACGATTGTGACGCTGAATCCGCCAGAGAACATTTGGACAGAGGAAGAAGGCAAGGGTGGTCTTTGTTTGTTGGGTGATTTTACAATCTCACAAATGTTGCAAAAGTGAAAACACAATCTGTGAGCTAATATTTTTGAACCTGCACTGTGTTTTCAACAGAGCTAGAGGATGTGCCCTGGTTCCCCCGGAAGATCTCTGAGTTAGACAAATGCTCTCACAGAGTTCTCATGTATGGTTCTGAGCTTGATGCCGACCACCCAGTAAGTGTCGAGTAAAATCCATTCTGCACATGCTCTCCCAGCTCCACCCACGTGCCGGGCAGCCTGCCATGTTCCATGCTGTAATGCTTTATTGTAGAACAATTTATTATTCATTCCCCGTAACTGAGAGCAGACTTCCAAGTGATAAAGCTTTCCTGTACACATGTGTTGGCTGGAAGCAGGTTAGAGGGATGGCATTTTCACATAGCATTTATTTCTAAAAGGGTTGGATAGAGGAGGAGATTCTAAACCTTGGAGAATATTTCTGTGGAATTAGACAGCCTGAAATATACTTGCAGATGGTGACCCTTGGAAAAACGATGAACTGAAATTGATCACACCTTTGGGAAAGTAGGGA
Organism: Lemur catta; assembly: GCF_020740605.2. Lineage (NCBI taxonomy): Eukaryota > Metazoa > Chordata > Mammalia > Primates > Lemuridae > Lemur > Lemur catta. Next base: position 41,787,174 of record NC_059133.1, on the reverse strand, counting down.
GGACTAGGCATTATGGGGCTCGGTGAGAGAATAAAATTCTTCTTGCTATTTTCCTTGACTGGAAGTAGTTAGGAGTAGAGTAATGTGGTTGACTTCAGTCTCAATGGAAAGGCAGAGGGTTTTAGAATAAGGCTGTGATGGAAGACATATCTCTTCTCACATCTACCCTGAATCTATCTACCACCATTCTCTCCTCTACTCCAATAAAAACGACCATCTTTAAAGAAATATGATACTTGGGTAAGCATTTCCCACTATTCTCCGCTTCCCCCCTTTACATCAGTTTTTATTTAACACAAGAGACCTGGAACTTCTTTATGGTCAGAATGAAGTACAGCTAATAGTCTGGGAGAAGTAAGCAATGCACCCATTCATTACAGGCATTTTCCCCCTGCCCCGGTGCCCCTTGTCTGAAAATAGACAGATAAAAGGGTAAAACCCAAGCAGACCAGTAATGCTTATAGGAAACCTTTGTGGTCTGAGGGTAATAGTTTACAGATATTCATTCTATTTAAATGGAGGCAGTCTGGGACTCTGACAGTGCGACTGTGCTCTGTGCAGTGGCTAAGTGTCATCCCAGGATTAGCAGCATCAGCATCATCTGGGGACTTATTTCAACAAATTCACACTTAAATTTGAGAACCATCGTTTTAAAGGAAGCTATGACAACTTTAACACAAGGGGAATTTTCAATCAAACCAGTAATTTGGCATAATATACCAATTCAGACCAATTCAAACAAATGTTCAAACAGACCTAATTCAATTGCATTATTTTCCAAAAGCTGAATTCACTCAAAGACACAGTGTGTTACATTTGCCAATATAGCCTAAAATTTCAGAATATTTTCCAGTAACTCCTGAACATTCAGAAAACATTGAAAAGTGCTTTTAGTAAGCATCCACTGTTATCTTTCCCTTCTCCTAACCTCAGAGAAGTCAGAATTAGCACAGAAGCCTGATTTAAGAGCTTAGTAGTACCAGGACTGCACCGACACCAGCTGTTAACTTGCGGAATGACCTTGGCTAAGTCCCTCTACCGCTGCACCTCATGTTTTTTATGTAAAAAGTAGAAATAAAATTGTTATTGACCTCAAAGGAGTGTTTGAAAAGCCTAGTTAATAAAACAACCAGAAGGCATTTTGACAAGAGTAAATGCTTAATTCCAGTAATGGAAATGCTGTATTAAATCATCCAGATCAATGCCTGGACAGTAAAGGATTTTTCGATAACCTCGTATTTCCTAATGCTCCCCTTAGTCTAGTTTGAAAATTACTCAACCCGGAGAAAGGAGTTTAGCCATTTCAATGGAACAATCACAAGAACTACTGACCTTGCTGAGCAAAAATTTATTCCAAGAGCAAGCATAAATTTTCCTGTGCTTAATTTTATTCCATTACTCCTAATTACACCCACCTTATGATACCTTCTCTTATTTTCTGTGCAGCCACTTGAAATAATTGCAAGTACTTAGTAATCCTCTCGCTTGTCATTTTTAAAACCACATATATTTCTTTTATAAGCATACCAAATGTTCATTATGCAAAATTTGATATTGGTAAATTGGTGTTTTGTAAGTTATTATTTGATAAGGATGGAAAAAGTCGTCTAAGTAAGCGCTTTTTATGCCTGGGAATAATCCCAGCCCTGAGACAGACACACAGACCCTTGCGATAGGAAAATACAGAAGGGGCTTGGAATTTAAGAGTTGGGTTACTGAGGCTCCCTAAAAAGGGTTAAATATCTAGGTCAGTGCCTCTTAAATTTTAGTGGAAAAACAAATCACCTTTGAAATCTTTTAAAAATGCAGGTAATGGTTCTGTAGGGCTTGAGGTTCAGCATTTCTAGTAAGCTCCCAGTTGAGGCTTACACGGGACTGGAGACCACAATTGGAGTAGCCGGCATCTAGACTGGGAGGGTGTTTAAAGTGTGGTCCAAGGTCCATTCAGAAGGTGCTTGTTAAAAATTCAGTATCTTGAGGCTCATCTGAAACCTACTAAATCAGGACTCTCAGGGATAGGACCAGGAATCTGCATTTAAAAGGATCTGCAGGAGATTCTGATGAGCTCTACAGTTTGAGAACTCATACCCTATCTCTGTCAGTCTCAGCCCTCGCTTTCTATTCAAATCACTTGTGGAGAATTAAAACAATACTGACACCAGGGCCTCACCCCAGAGAGCTTAAATCAGAACCTCTGGGAATGTAGCCAGGTTTGATGTAGTATTTAAAGCTCCTCAGGTGATTCTGATATTCCACCAGGGTTGAATTACTTGGAATAGCTACTTGAGTGTCTATGTAAATTTAGCTGAGCACTTTAAGGTTCAGGCTGGGTCTTCAGTTTCCTTTGATTTAAATTGAGGGAGGAAATGTGGGTTTGTGCTGTAGGTACTCTCTGGGTGCTAGGGTTACTAGATTTAGCAAATAAATATGTAGAATGCCCAATTATATTTGAATTTCCGATAAACAATGAATAATTGTTTTTAGTATAAGTATGTCCCATGCAATACTTGGGACATACTTATAGTAAAAATTATTTATTGTTTACTGGAAATTCACATATAAATGGGTGTCCTGTATTTTCTCTGGTAACCCTATCCCTGGCTTCAGTTCAGAATGAATGGGCAAGGAATGCTGTTTCTCTACAATCGAGTGCAGCTAGCGTCCCTGTTTTACTTTGCCAGTCCGTGGTTCGATCCTGGAAGCTCTGGCTCGCCCACATTTGCGCAATCACCGCCACACTAAGCTAATGAGGCATGATGAGCAAATCACCCTCTTGCGTCTGTGGAAAAGGTGCAGGTGTTTGCCGAGGAGAGAGAGTTGAGATTCTTCGGGAGGCCCAGCAGATCACGATGCTGTTACCATGGTGTCCAGTCTGGCAGGAACTGGGAAACAGATGCTGTGCTTTTCACAGGACGCTTTTCCTTTTGTCATGTCCTGCTTTCTTTTCGAATAACAAAGGTGCTTGGAATTCTTCAGTTTTACCCTCTCAAGTCGCCTGGTTTTACTAGTGAGTGTTGAAACGTACTTTCTAGCATGACTGTATTTATCTTCTACGGCAAGAGACCCCTTTTGAGGTCACTGACCTACTTGTGAATGTGGTAACTAAGGTCACAAATTTTGTCTATAGATATTTTAGGGCTTCACAAGCCTGTCTATGAACCCCAGTTTAAAAACTCCCAATTCGCAGCATAAGAAAGAAAGTGCTAGCTTCTGGGCTGAAGATACTTCATTGCTACAGGGTATTAGGATGATCTCAGGGCAGTTTTTTTTTTCCTCTCTCTTCCCCATTAGTAACTTCCTTGTCATTCCTGAAAGAAAGCTAGTTGACGATGGACGTTCTTCATTTCTGTCCTGCAGACAGAACTGTGAAGATTTCTAGCCTCAAGGCCAGTTCTCTTTCAGCCAGACAAGAGAATGGAGTGATTTTCTAGTGAGTTTGAGGTTCCTCGTGAACAGCCCACCCTGCAGAAATGTCTCAGGTGCAGCAGGGGTGGTCTAGGGCTCTGTGGGCCTCGCCCTGTTCTTTTACTCTCAAACCCCGTGATCCCAGTGGCTTGTCGTCTGGCCTGGCCTCCATTTTCAGTGAGCTGCCGCTTCCTGGTTGTCCTTCGGGGTTGCAGAGGTAAGAAGTTAAATTGAAACAATTCCTTCTGGGCTTCCAGCAGCTTGAAGAAACAGCCCTGGAAAGAATTGATTGTCTGAAAGTACCTAAAGGAAAGGAAAATGGAAAGTCTGTTGACAAGAGGAAAGATTTTTGAATAAACCAGGAAGTCCTCTCAGAAGGATTCCCTGTGACTGAAACATGACAGACATGATGTTTAATTTCCCAAGTGGATGATGATGGATAAAAATCATGAAGTTGGCTAAGACTAATTAGAATTATAGGAACTCAGAGTGGGTTGGTGCTAGGCTGCTACCCTGTGCATGAATCCCTTAAAATCGATTTTGCATTATGTGGCTAGTAGTCATAAAATACAGCAAAACCTCTTTAATGTATACTAATTTGGGAATGTGATGATTATTCTGAGTGGTAGAATTTTTTAAAATTTATTTTTTATTTATTTGTTTTGTTTTTTTGTAGAGACAGGGTCTCGCTATTACTCAGGCTGGTCTTGAACTCCTGGATTCAAGCAATCCTCCCACTTCGGCCACCCAAAGTGCTGGGATTACAAGCATGAGCCACTGTGCCTGGCCAGACTTTTTAATAAATGTTATATTTATTAGTTGTTTACACAAGCAATTAAAATTATGTTAACTTACTGAACAGCCATGTTAAAAGAACCTGTTTTAATGAATATGATAAAATTAACTTGTGATTAAGATCAATTATGTGCAAGTGATACTTAAAAACCAAAAGATATTGTTCAATATATCAATTTGCTTAACTAAGCCATTCTACTTGCTTAGTGGAAAGGTAAACTTTAGCCTGAATTCCCACACATCCTAAATTAGTACAGCCCCAATTTAATGAGGTTTTACTGTAAGCGCCATTTGCTTCTGCCTGTGCCATCAAAATGATCATCCGAGGATAAAATTTACATTTGAATTGAACACTCAGTAAACACCACAGTGATTTTCTTTTAGGCCTTCAACAGCTAATTTTTCAGCACTTTGTTAAATAACTTAATCTCTTTTGTGTTTAAGGGATTTAAGGACAATGTCTATCGACAGAGAAGAAAGTATTTTGTGGATGTGGCCATGAGTTATAAATAGTAAGTACCTGTGTAACTCTTTCTTGTCACTGGCTAGTTGGGCAAAACACGTGCTGTGTTAAACAGACCTGTCATCTCTTCACTTTAACTTTTGCAGAAGGCAGACATGAACCATTTTAAACACTCACCAGCTCTGTAGGTTTTAAATGCCAATACTGATGTTTGACATCTGGGTATAATTGTAAAATAATGAGACCTGTGGACCACATGCCAAGTGCTACATTTACAACATTGTGTTCTCAACTCCACTAAAGCAAAGAACCATTTTTATACATTCTGCAGGGCCTGGAAACTGTGTTTTAATTTTACTTTTGACTTGACTTTTCAGTGAGCCCCTTCAGCATCCAGCTTCTCCAATGAAACTAGAGGATTCAGCAAGAATGGGTGAAAGGGCTTATTTAAACAGTCATAGTAGAAAAGATATGTGTTTGTTTTACGTGGAAAGGAAAACTTCCTGTGAAGTGGAAGGGGTGTAGAAAAGTTCCATACCCAACCCCAGGGGAGGGTGGGGATGAAAGAGGAGAACCTCACGTTCTGGGGTGAGGACTATATATGATGCTAAGAGGCAGTGACAGGATGCATTTAGGACTGGCAGTAACACAGGGTGTCGACCAGGCCATGTCTAGAAACATATAGTGCACTCAGGCCCCTGCTTGTTCTACTCACACTGGCATAACTTATAGACCATCACAATGCTCTCTTTCCTTTGTCTGGTATATCGTGAGCTACATGAAGCTTGTCATCAGAACAAAATGTAAATAAATCCATACCTACTAGCGGAAAGAGTCTTTCTTACTCATGTTGAAACTAGGTGAGAAACTTGACTGTCTTGAGAGACAAATTTGTTATTGGTGAAAACTTAGTACATTATGTATGTTATAGAGGGTATAAGTGTTGGCCTTTTTTCTTTTTTTTTAAATTTCAGAATATTATGGGGGTACAAAAGTTTTGGTTACATAAATTGCTTTCATACCTTTTTTCTTTTCTTTTTTCTTTTTTTTTTAGCTTAAGGCAAAGTGGGAAGATTCTTCATCTCACCCCTCACTGGGCCAATTGTTTGCTCATCCCTGTCTTCCCTTGATGCCTTGGTGCTCTGGCCTTTGTGCTCCCGAGCCCCTGGCACCCTTCTTCCTTTCTCTACCATGTTTATGAAAACCACGTTCTTAAAAACGAGGAATACATGCTTTTCCACATATGTCTACTCTATTCTCATCTCCTCTGTCCCAAGCAGCTTCTTCCTCCTCTCTACTGTGACTTTCTAACCCTCGTGACGTCTGCATGCACATGGCTTGCCCTGGCCCAAGCTCAACCTCGTGCCCCACTTTCATCCTCAGCACCACGACTCCCCAGCCCCCTCTCCCAGTGTTTCCAGGTCAAGGTACCAAGAGAGGACTCTGATGGACTGAGCTCACTTTTTCATGTCAGGTCCTGATAAGTGGGTGAAATCCTTAAGATTGGCTCCGACAGGTTCACGGGCCCTCCCTGGGGAACTGGGCCCCCTCAGAAGGGTGTGGGCAGGGCAGTCCTTTGGGGATGACTTGTCCAAGATATGGTAAAAGTTTAGTGCCTGGCAGAGCCTTTTCCTTTAAAGTAGATAGATAAAAATATATTTTACATGTAGATGCTATATGTATGTATATATACACACATACATAGACACACATGTGCATGATTTTGACGTTGGATTTTGTTAGCATAATAACTAAATGACTGGCTCAAATGTTACTTGTTTCTTCTTGATGAAGTCCACAGACCGGAGAGAGGCAAGCTGATGCTGTGGTGGCACTAATAGAATTGGTGTACATGAGTCAACCAGTTTCAAGGAGCACTGGTAGTGGAGAGTCGTAGAGTTCAAAGAAAACATTTACATGGAGAGGAGAGGAAAAGAGTATATAGTCAAAATGATGGAGGACGAGGTTCTCAGAGTGCTAACAAGAGTTTGCATTTGCCACCTTTGTAAGCTAAAGAGTGAAATTAATGTGTAATATTTATGCAGAAAGAAAGTAGAAATTGGAGGTTAGAAGTGGTGGAGGTTGTATATAAAGGAGGCTGGATGGAGCCAGGCCATTCCAGGATCTGGTCCCAGTTTGGAGGGCTGCGGAATGCTGAGGTTCAAGGGACTTGGCTTTTGGTAACTGCATATTGGGGAGGCCAAGGAAGGCAGGAAATGGCCGATTCATCATTGTACAGTGAGAAACAACTCTCACAGGACTCACAAAACCCTCCCTATTGTCATGATAGCAGAGGAGGCCAAATTATAACCTGAAGGCTACTTGATGGATGTAGAGTCAGACCAAGGGTGTTTACCTAAGACAATTCGGAATCCAGGACATTATAACCCTCTCCCCTGGACAGTGCTGAGTCTGAACTGACGAGACAAAATAACAAAGTACTTAAAAACTGGGGCATCAGAGTCAGACAATCTGCATTCAAGTGCTGGCTCCCCTGCTTCCTAACTGGGTGATCACCCCCATTGTGCCTTAGCTTCTTCATCTAAGCTAGCTTATAGGGCTGTAGTAAGGCTTAACAAAGGGAATGCAGGTGGTGTGCCTAGCACAGTGCCTGACACGTGACCAGTGGCTGTGTCACTTGTTATTACCTTTTCTACTGGCTGTCTTCCATTTCCAGTCGACGTATTGTTTTCTTCTTTAGTGAGGTTAATACCATTGTTTATGCTGCCGTCTGAACAAATAATGTAGCTCAAACATCCCTAGATGTCAACCTTGGAGGAAACTCCAGTTTCCCATTGAAAGACTGTGGCATATATGGATGCTTTTGTGCTGACCAACATCCCTCTTTATGGAGAGATTTCATAAAAAGCATATTTCCATTTGTGTGTGTGTATGTGAGAGAGAGAGAAAAAGGGAGAGAGAGAGAGAGAGAGAGAGAGAAGCTGCCAAAATACAGATAACAGATCACCAGTTGCCTTGGGTACTTCTTGTGAGTGGATGGAGTGAGGAAGATGCCAGAAGTGGTTAAATCAGGAAAACACAAACCCAGGAACTGTAGAAAGTAGAGAGCAAACGATCATTCCTTGATACCCCTCATGCTATCACTGCTGAGGTTTCTCTGAGTATGAGTTTGAGGATAAAGGGATAACGAGGTGTGTGTGTGTGTGTGTGTGTGTGTGTACACGTGCATACACGTTCTTGCACGTTCACTTTTGGGTGCAGGTGCCTGCTATGGTGCCGGCCGGGGTGGGGCACAGATACTAACAAATTCCACATGGGCCTCAGCTATTGTCCCCTGGTTGCCACGCAGCAAGGTAAGGTTTCCTTTTAGTTTACAGAAAATAAAGATGCAATTTCTAATTGAAACAGGGATTTTTCTAGTGCCGATGGCTGTCTGAGTACACAAAGGAGAAAGATGTCGATACCACAATTACTTAAAATAATCTCATTTAAGTGTGTTACAACTTGATTTTCCAAACCAAAGCTTGGAACCGCTGGTCTGAGGAGCGGATTATTTGAGATTGGGGTAGTCTTGAAAAATCCAGCATATGAGGTTCTTTGCAAATATAGTTTGGTGGTAAAATTAGGGACCATTCTGACAGGGGGAGAACAATTCAATTCCCTGTTGATAATTAGTTAAAGCTTTCAGGACGCTGAGGAGAAGTCAATGATATGGTCAGAAATATAGAAAAAATGGAGTACAGATGTTTTGGGGTTGTAGTAGGGGTTGGAGGAGATAGTTTGAGGTGTCTAAAGGTAAGGAGGAGGAAAAGAACTGCAATACAGAATAATATATATTGAAACCACAGCGAAGAACCCCTCTGGGGGATTCGTGTTGAATACTATATTTTCTGTGATGGTCTTGAAAGGATAAAGCAGGGGGCAAGAATAAACACAAGCAGAGAAAAATGAAAAAATTCCACTCTATGATGAAAAACCAGCAGGCTCAAAGTCTGTATTACCACGAACCCGAAAGAGGAGAGGGAGCAGGAAAGCGTCAGCGTGCTGAGAACTGTCAATAGATGCCACTCAGGAGAGCTGCTGATTGACAGCGCTGCCCGGAAACATGATCGATTGCCCAGAGGCCCGGCCGCCCGCAGACATGCCCGGCTCCGCAGCACGGGTGTTGAAGGCCTGATCGCCTCTCCGATAATAGCAGAAGAAACATTCATTAGTGCAAATATCATTCTTCATAGAAGACCTGAGAATGAACGCCCTGGATCGAGAGGGCACTGTTTCTAAAATCACCTGTGAGGGGTTTTAGGTCCGCCACGCGGATCACATCTGGTCCTCCCGCACCCAGATAAAAGAAACTCTAGTATAAAAACAGAAGAAAAGAGTACCCCGTGATTAGATAATGTGATGTGCATATAGACTTGCCTTTCTGAGGAAATGGAAGTGCGTGGGGGGCAGATGGCATGTGGAAGAAGAAATTATGCCTGTAATGTTGTAGCTGTTAGGTTTGTCTGAAAATATCCAGTTTTCTGTCATTGGCACCTTCATATTTTAACCTTGCCATTAACGTGGTTGCACTTTGCAATTGCTATGTTGTTGGGGGAAAAAATCAGTAATACTTTTTTTCCCCAGTTGCCTAGAAATTAACACATTTTTCTTTGGGGGCTATTATACTGATTATTCCTCAACAACATGCATGCATATTTAATTTAATTATATTTTTGGTGGAAGTGGTGGCAGTTATTTTAATCCATCTTATTCTCTTGGAAAAAGGCCTTGAGTGCTGAGTTTAATTATGCCACTCTTGTTGGCTTAAATTGATTTTGAATATTACTGTGATCGTGTTTTACTATGAATGTACTTTCTTCTGCTTGAAACTAAGGTGGCACGTGAACCTCATGTTCTTCTCGTGGGTCTGCTTTCTCTTTGATTGATTGATTTTTGTCCATGGAATCTGAAAGGTAAATGGGTAAATGCAAATGTCAATAGGTAAGGTAAACAGGAGAGTTTCAACGTGTCAGAATTAGTGACCTAGAGTTGGAAAATTCCCTAATTTGCCAAGAAAACTCATTTGATTTTAAATTCAGACATCTAAATGGTTCCTTAACATTGCTCTGCCTCAGTTTTCTCCTCTGTTGAGTGGAGATAAAAATATCTCTTCTGCCTCTCTCATGGAGTATTTTAAGGATTAAATGAAATAAATGGGCTGGCCTGGGGGGGTGGACTGAGGCCTTAAGGGCACATGTGGCCTTCTAAGTCCTTAAGTGCGGCCTTTTCACTGAATCCAAATATTACAGAACAAATCCTTTTATTAAAAGGAGTGCAGCAGAGAAAGATGAAGCTTTTCTTGCCTCCTTTGGTGCTTAAAAAAGAACAAATTTGAAATCAGAAGGTCACAGGTTCCCCACCCCACTGAAGGCATGGGGTTTACTCAGACCCCTGATCAGCTTGTATGGCCTTGGTTGCTTCCCCCTAGTTTCTCTTTAGATCTGAAAGACAGTGTGTGAAGTGTCTAAGAGGCAGAGTTGGAGCTGCACTGCCTGAGTGAATCCCATCTTTTCCATTTACCCACTGATTGATCTGGACAAATTATTTAAAAGTCCCAAAACAACAAATGTTGGCGTGGATGCGGAGAGATGGGAGCACTCATACACTGCTGGTGGGACTGCAAACTAGTACAACCTCTGTGGCAAGCAATAGGGAGATACCTCAAAGAGCTAAAAGTGGAACTACCATTTGACCCAGCAATCTACCCAAAGGATAAAAAACATTCTATAAATCTTCTGTACATCAATTTCCTTATCTGTAAAATGGAGATTACTACTACTTTATGGGATTGTTATGTATATTAAATGAGCTAATATGGTAACAAAACTTAGAATACTACATAGAAAGTACTATATAAATATTTGTTAATATTGTTATTTTTCTCACTTCAACTGATCTTTGCTTTTTGTCTGTCTTCATGCTCCAAAACTTTTTTTTTTTTTTTTTGAGACAGAGTCTCACTCTGTTGCCCAGCTAGAGTGAGTGCCGTGGCGTCAGCCTAGCTCACAGCAACCTCAAACTCCTGGGCTTAAGCGATCCTACTGCCTCAGCCTCCCGAGTAGCTGGGACTACAGGCATGCGCCACCATGCCCGGCTAATTTTTTCTATATATATATTTTAGTTGGCCAGATAATTTCTTTCTATTTTTAGTAGAGACGGGGTCTCGCTGTTGCTCAGGCTGGTCTCGAACTCCTGACCTCGAGCGATCCACCCGCCTCGGCCTCCCAGAATGCTAGGATTACAGGCGTGATCCACCGCACCCAGCCAAACCTTTTTATTACCTTTGGTTTGCCAGCCTTCTCAACTCCCCTTGGCCAAGGATTTTTTAAAGTCCTAACTTCTATCTGATTTTTACAATATATTAGTTATCATTGCATTAAAAATTATACCCAAATTCAGTACTTCAGAACAATAAACATTTATCTCACACAGTCACTGAGCATCAGGAAGTAGGGAGCAGCCTAGCTGGGAGGTTCTGGATCAGAGTCTGTCATGAGGCAAAGTGTTGGCCGGAGAAGCAATCATCTGAAGGCTTGACGGGCTGGAGGATCTGCTTCCAGGATGGTTACTCACAGGGCTGTTGTCAGGAGGCCTCGGTTTCTAGCAGCATGGCCTCTGCCTAGGGCGGCCTGCGTGGCCTCAAGATTTCGCAGCTGGCTTCCACCTAATCAAGTGATCCATGAGAGAGAGCAAGGCAGAATCAACAATGCCTTTTATAACCTCGCCTTGGGAGTGACATATTAATACCACCACTCTTGCTGTGTTCTATTGGTGTCACAGACCACCCTGATGCACTCTAGGAGGGGACTACACATTGGCATGAATGCCAGGAGGCAGGGGTCACTGGGGACCCTCTTGGAGGCGGGCTACCACATATATTTGTGTTCCATTTCATTTCTTCGTGGTGCTCCTTAAGTGCTCTCCCACAGTGGATGCTAATATGCTACCTGCAGAACTAATCCCTGTGAAAGCGGAGGTAGCATGGCGCGTGGCAGAACACATGGCGGAATGTGCAGGCTTCGAAGCTCTAGAACTAGGTTTGAATTCCTGCTCCACAATTTACAAGCTCTGTGGCCAGGGCCAGTGACCTAGTCTCTCTAACTCTCAGTGCCCTCATCTTATAATGAGCACAGCACAATCTCTACTTTGCATGGTTGGGAGGGTTAGCAATGATTACAGGGGCCAGAATGCCGACTAGCACAAGGAAATGTTAAATATATGATAGACGTGATTATTATTATCACATGTTAAGTAGCTAACAGTTCCGTGATTCCATATAATCAATTGTTGAGCTCATTTAAAATGAGTAAAGGATCTTAAGGAGCCATTGGATTAAGGAATTTCAGGCTCCGTGGTGGGCTGGGTTCTAGGAGCTTTAAAAAAATATGCATGTGCGTGAAGGGACACCTTTCTGTTCATGTAGATCATGTATACAGTTTGCTTCTTCAATCTGAAAAATTTCCCCTCTCAAATGCCTTCCCAGGCCAGCGAGTCCCAGCCAGGATAAGGTTGGAGGTTACAGCTTGGGACTGGGCTATGCTGGACTCATATCTGAATGGCTGATGGTGGTAGAAATGTTCATTATGTGTTAACTTCTCAGTTCACATTTTCAGGTTGTTTTAGGTTTCCTTTTTTAGATGTATGCCTTGTTCTGGGCACTGTGTTAAACCTCACAATGACCCTTTGAGGTAGGTGTCGTCATTGTACACATTTTGAAGATGAGGAAACTGAGGTTCAGAGACAGTAAGAAATTTACTAAAGGTGACACAGCTGATTGTGTTATCTGCATAAACACAAGTTGTCGATGCTTTAGTTCCTCTGAAATGGAGTGATAAGTTGAAGAGTAGAACTGAGGCAAATATTTGAAGTACTAGGGTCATTTCCCAGATGACCAAAATAGTTTCTGAGTAAAGTCACTTTTACAAAGTTCAGGAATGCCTCTCTTGTAGGGTCTAGATGTCTTTCTTTGCTCAAAAGTCCACACTTTGTTTTTTAAGTGGTTGTAGCAACTTCCATTTGCCAGAGGTGATTTCATACACAAGTTGAAAATAGCAACAGAACTAAGTGACTTGGCATTTTGAAAAGTTAGTCTTCTCTTTACAGAATGCTCTGCATATTTGAAATGCACAGTTCTTGTAAGTATATAATAGACTTCATGGAGTCAGTACTCAAACAAGCCCTGTGTGACTTCAAGGCTATGCTGTCTCTCGCAGGTTGCTGGGGACATGTGCCTGTGTCTGGCCCAGCCAAGTGCCAGGCCTGTGTGGTGGTTTTCCTCTCACGCCCAGGCCCTGTGCTCTTCTCTTCCTACCCAAAGCCTGACCCTCATGGGATGCAGAATGAATGGGAATAAACACAGCTGGGCTGAGGCTTGAAAATCAATTGCTAGGAATTTGCCAGTCTGGTTTTTACTAGTTACTAGCCTATTTATTTCTTGATTTTTTGATTTATAAAACTGCACCCTGTGTGAGTGATTTGCTCTGAGTGTAAGTACACAGCTACACACAGACCCTAAAACAAAACAGCCCCAAATGGGTACTGGCATATTTGAAAAGTGCAATCACCAGCTCAGCAGGCGCATTCAGTTTGGGTGAGCTTGTGAAAATTCTACTCAGCTCTGTCACAGAGAGAGAGAATTTTCTTTTTTAACATGGAGTGGTGTTGATTCTAACCTCCTATCCCCATCAAAGCTCTGTCTCTCTCTCTCTCTTTTTTTTTTTGCCACCCTCCTTTCCCTACTCACACTGCCAAATACTTTCTGATGTCAAAATAAAGCCCTCTGGGATTGAGACTTGGTAATATGCTATGCATTTTAAGATGTTTGAATAGATACATAAAAATGGAATGTGCCTTGGAATGGACATATTGGATTTCCAAGCCAGCATCTCACTTCTCAGGAGGTCTTTTCAGTTTCCTCTTTCACTAGATGACTCAGCAGGAGTCAGCCATAGGTCTGCAAAGAAAAGGAAGGAGACAGATGATCAGACAGACAAGGCTAGGCTGCAGACCGTGGGTAGAGTTTTGCAGACCTTGAGTAGAGCTGTTTTGTCACCCTGCCTCTCACCTCCCAGTGCTCACTCAGTACTGTGCATATTGGGGTTTCCCCTACTCGCAGGTAGCTGTGATAATTTGGCTTTGTGTTTGAGCTGGAGGATTACTGACGCTGAGTTTTTCCTAGGAGACATTTGTAATTATTGCAACTTGCAGAAAAATAACTGGGGTGACTCTACCTCTCCACCTTTCCAGAAATTTCAGTTGACCTCAGCATTTCTCATTTCATGCGAGAAGAGGCATGATTTATGGATCCTGCTTGGTTTCAGAATGTAGCTTAAAGGAACACATTACTAACGGGTCGTGAGTGTCCCATTACTTATTTCTAGATAGACGAATCTTAATTGGAAACATAATAAATAGAAGGTGGAGAAAGAATGGAAAGGAAGATTATGCTTTCCTAACAGGGAAAAAAACTTAAGTGGGGGCTGCAAGTTTTGGTCCTTAATGATATTTTGCTTGTCAGTTTCTTTGGCAGATGGTCACTTGATGACCTGTGGGCCCTACTGTGACGTGGCATCACGCTTTAATTTTTTCCCCTTCTCTGCCTTTTCCAGAAAGGCACTTTAGAAGGCAAATATGCTTTCTCCTTGACTGAGCTAATTTTATCCCATTCCATTATCCTCCATTGATTTGCTTTCCCAGGTTTTGAATGAAACTGAGATATATGTGGCTATTTGGGTACTTTGTGATTCCTGCATAAACACCAGTTGTTGATGCTTTAATTTCTCTGAAATGGAGCGGTAAATTGAAAAGTAGAACAAAACCAAATATTTGTAGTACTGGGGTCATTTCCCTGATGACTGGAATAGTTTCTAAGGAAGGTCACATTAGGGGTTTTAAGACTGCCTCCCTTGTAGAATCCAAATATCTTTCTCTGCCCAAGAGGCCACACCCTTCCTTTTCTGTCCTTCCTTTTCTTTCCTCCCTTTTCTTTCCTTCCTCCCAACAATTTCCATTTAACATAGGTGGTTATCACACACAAGTTGAAAACAAGAGCAACAGAATTCAACGACTTGGATTTTTAAGAAGTTATTTTGCTCTTTACAGAATTCTTGGTATATTTGAAATGCACAGTTCTCGTAAGTATTTAAAAGACTTCAGGCTTTCTGGGAGAATCATTTTCATGCCAAATGTTTCTCTCCACCTGAAGTGCAGCTCAATGGCTAAAAGGAAGGGAGCCTTTGAGTTGCAAAGAAAGACAAAAGGGAAAATTGATTTGGAAAAAGTTTCTTCTTTTCATTTTTTAGGCTTGGTGGGTTTTTTTTAGATGTGCGTGAATGCCTCAGTAGGATGTTGTCTGATTATGGCGTGGCTCCCACAGCTGTGGAAAACATTAACACAGTATGGTCCTGTATCACTTACTGACAAGGACGGCGGCTGCACCACATTCTAATGTTCCACAGGGAAAGAAAGAGGTTTGGGTATTTTTACTTTAAAATGATTTTCATGAACATGAAGTATTCGAATGACTTCCACAAGTCCTGTCTGAGAGGTGAATGGATTTATATGGAACAGTGCTGTTTTGTCATCTCCAGACCTATTCCCAGCCCTGCAGGGAAGTGATGAAATTTTATTCATTTTTGTACATCTGGAGGAAGGGAGTCGGCTAGATCGAGTACCTAGAAGGTACCAGGCACTGGCCGAGGTGCTTTACAGATGACATCTCATTTGAGCCTCACAATGTTGTGACATAGTTTTATTTCCTTCTGTTTTAAATGAGGAGACCGAGGCCAAACCTCAATGCTCTGTACATATTGGGTACTCAGTACCTTGCACTGAGGTGTGCTGGTCAAGAGTGGGGTCTTGATTCCTAGATCTGAGTTCCTGCTATTCCACCTACTAGCTGTTTGATCTTGGACAAATTATACGTATAAGTGTCAGTTTCCTCAACCATAAAATAGGGATACAAACAGTCATTTAATCACTCTACAAGATGAGCATTATGTGTGACATAATCCATGGAATGGGTTATTATTTTTTTATAGTTAAATGGATGGGTAGATAAATACTATTATTAATTTGCATACGGCCATGAACTGTAGGGTAACCATGCTCCTTCATCCACCACTGAAAAAGGTTGGGGCCCAGTAGTTGACAACATTCTGTCCCTGCTGACCAAGGTGCAGGACTATATGATTACATTTGGAGCTCTTAGGGACCTAGCTCTGGGTCTCTTCATCCTAGTGGCCTCTGATTGTTGGCTGCCATTGGTGACCGGGAATTTTAGCTCTTTTCTGTATCAAGCTCATTGAGCTCAACTTCCTTGTGTATGTTGAACATGCACATAGTGATGGATGTTAGACCCATTGTTGCTGCTGTTGATATTTAATTCCATGGTAGTTTTTGCCAGTGAAAATCACTCTTCTAGAATATGAAGAGGGCTTTCTGCAAGGTGAGAAAATGGTGGCAAGCCCTATCCTGTGGTGCAGAGGACAAATAAAAACAAATAATTTCCAGAAGTTAAATCTTCACTCTCCCCGAGGCTCCCTAGGTACAGTAGTTTATTTTCATTATGTCTCTTCTAAAGGCAGCACCAATATTAACAATGTGAACAAAACAAACTAACGTTTTTGTTTGCTACCATCTGAAAGTTCCTTAGGGTCCATAGACTCATTTACGAAAATTCATGTGTGCAAAACTCATTTGCAAAAGCAAATAAATATGTGATCACAAATGCTCTTTACCTGGCTGGCCTAGGGGACTAGCTGAAAATGCATTTGTGCCTTTACATTTACTCTCTGATGCTGCTTAGCAGTCATGCGCCTCCCGGCCTCTTCCCCAAATGTGCTCCCAACAAGCCACGTTACGTTAGGTAACTTGAATGTTTTGGAATCTTGGTGTAACTCTGATGGTTGTTAAGTTGCTGTACTGATTTGTGACTTTCCTTTTGCTAAAAATATTATTAACTCATTGTGCCTTGTGGCCTTGAAAATATCTTTGGAAGTTTATTCATTAGAATGTCCAGCCAGGGAGACATCTCTGTATTTAGTTAAGTTTGGACTATGTCCCTTTGGGTTTATATATACTGCTTTCTTTCCTGGGGAGAATTTTGGCTACAAGTGTGACTCAGTGATAATATCTAGAAAGAGGTCAGGAAATGTGAGTCGAGAAAATTAGAAAAAAGGAACCCTTACTTGTAAAGTAAATAGTACACAGGAATAACTAAAAAATACCAGAAAATTTTTTAAAATCTCAAAGTCTTTGGGGTTGCGTTTTCCATAGCAACTGAAATATATGAGTCAAGATGAGGCAAGATAAATACATATCTGCCAGAGTTTCTGATGGACAGCTGTATTTTTTGTTGTGTCTTGTTTTTGGCTGATTCGTTGATATACTCATTCAGCAAGTATTATTTCTTGAATACCTGTATTTTCCAGACTCTACTCTGGGTGGCAGGGATCTAAAAATGAACAAAGCCAACAAAAACCTCTGCCTTCAGGAAGTGTATATTCTAATGGGGGGGGGCAGATTTAGTGGAGTAATATTTTGAATATTTTATTTCTTATTTTTTCCCACTGGGTATTACTGATGATATTTTATCATAAAGTTATTGGGTGTCGTTTATGGTCTGAATCCTAAAGTATAATTTTATCAAATGCAGGAGCCCCAGAATTTTTAAAAATAGATTCTTGAAAATTGGTAGAAAAAAATGACATTTGCTTTCTGGTTAAACCTTAATGGAATTCATCAACTCCACTTAAGATATTTTTTCATGTGGCAACA